>NW_026858304.1:0-185088 GCF_026571515.1 Ruditapes philippinarum
AATTACATTTTTGTGTGGACAAAGTATGATAAAAGAGTCATTTAAAAAAAAAAAACTGACAATTTTTTCCTACATAAGTACCAACTTTACTTGACACATAATAGGGAATGCCCCTTCCCATACATAGTTTATACATTCGTGTATTTTTTATCATACTGATTTTACATTTTGTTAAATTCATTACAAGAAATATTTATCATTTATTTTTATATTTTCAGGGAGTACCATTGCGTATAGAATTAGGTCCAAAAGATCTAAAACAAAATCAAAGGGTAGTTGTACGTCGAGACACCGGGGAGAAGTTAACACTGAAAAATGAAAATATTTCACAGCAAATTCATTAATCTATAATACATAGAAATGCAGACAGAATTCTGTTATCTGTTTGACAGTAATTAATTATTTATGTTGTCACAGCTTAGAAACTGGATTATTACTATTATATACATAATTAAGCAGGTCTTAGTTATGGATTAATGCTGTAATCCTCAACTTTCTGTATTGATATTTTCTATCTATAACAATATAATATTAGTCTATAGTAAGCATGACTAGAAGTTCAAATCCAGGAAGAATAAGACTGAGCGAATCACGAGATGTTCCTCCAGCATAGCATCTAGATCTCCGTCGCTGCATAGACGCATTTTATATTTCCAGCTGCGTCCTTACGTGCATATCAATTCGAAGACATCTGTGTGCGTTATCCCGAGAGTTTCTCTACCTTGTATTTTTCGGGTATGTCACCACTAGAATGCCGAACATGAGCATCAGATCATATCCAGACTGCGCAATCGCGCACAGTACTTTGTGCATCCTCTAGAAAAGAAGCCTGTCACCACGCCTAAAATCCTCCTTTGGTGTGCGATTTCGATGCATGATACCAGTGCTCAGTATAATTTGATTTTCCATCATGAATCGCCTATACAAGGGAAGACAAACCATGGGTTTTGGTCTTGACCAATACATCTTCACCTGCCAATTTCCTAATGCTTATTAGTGTGATCAAAAAGCGAATATAACATAACTAATTACCATGTATTCAACTTTAAAGATTGTCCGTTGATTCTGATACGCAGATTTGCATGCCAGAAAAAAATCGAGAGCTCGTGATAATAAATGAAAAATTTATCAGTGTGATTTTGTGCCTGTCATTAGATATAACCAGCGCAAAACTCCATTGATGCGTGATGCCTCATATGACCAGTGTCAGCATGGGAGCTTGAGTAGGGTGACTACTGAAAAGTATACGGTTATCAGGTGTAAATGTGTTGACCCAGAATGAAAACTGTTGACCTAACCGAGAGGCATCCGATCTCCAGACACAGAAGGATACTCAGCTGCCCATGCCGAATGAAGCTGGCAAATATCAAGCACAGATATTGCTTGTAATTACAGGTGAAAGTTAGACAGGTTAGCACAAACTTATGAAAACTTTATTTGATGGTAAAAATCATAATTATTGATGGTATGCACTCAAATTGAAAAGTTTTGTGATTTCTCCCAAGTGTGAATTATGCGTGTGATAGCCTCCCCATTGATAATTGTGAGGTAATTAATTAAACATGACTATATCTGGTAATAACTGAAATCGATCATTAATTCTAACCCTTGAGTAAGTAATCTTGAAAAAATGATATCTTGAGATTAATGTTGTAATGTACTTGAATTTAATGGTTAAAATGAAAACTATTTAATTGTTACTAATGAAATTTCTTTTCACAGAGCATTTAATATGACTGCATGGCATATGTTTTCATTGAAGAAAGTTAAATAATATTAACAATTGAAGTTACTTATGATACAAATGCCATAAATTTTGTCACACTCAACATCTCAGATATTTCGTTGCAGCATAAACTATAATCTGTATGTGTATCTTTCAATAGTATACGCGATATTAAGAAAACTTATAACTCATGCACTAGAAAGAAGTATGCTACAGATGATGGTCAGGTCTTAAGCTGTCATGGTGTTGGAAGCGAAAATTGCTTTTCAGTGTAAACTGTTGAATAAAACATAATTGACAAAAAATCAATTAAAGGATGCAGCAATTGATTTTAGTAATGCTTACGCATTACTTTTGTTAATTACTTTATGCAATTTAGACACAATGTTTCAATGGATATAAATGTAATTATAAATTCATCTCTTTTCTAATATTCTAAGATAGTGTTGTTGTTTTTTTCAATCAATGTTTACAAGTAATTTATATAGAAGCAAACTTTCAAAGCTCTTAATAACCTTTGATTCTGGCAATCCAGTATTTAGTGTGATTTTTTGTTGTTTTTTTATAAAGAATAAAAGATCCTGTATGTTGTAATTAAGGATGTAACAACACTTAAGTGAAATTTTATACATGCATATCATGTATATAATTGTTCATCTAAAACAATTTCCAAACATCCAAGAATATGTTAAATAATTATGTACATGTTTACACGCAATGTCAGTAATTATTAAGATATATGCATTCATTTCTTATTGAAAAATTTGGCTTAGACTTTATTGAAAATAAATTCCGAATTACCTCCCTTTATTTACATGAAATGTAAATTCGGTAATATCTTTATAAATAATGTTCTTTGGAACTTACAATTTTGATACATTTTCATTTGGGCATTATATTTATGATATAAAACCATAAAAATAATTAAGTTACAGGATCTTTAATTATTAAAACATACACCATACTCTGTTGTTTTTCAGAGATGTAGTGGTAGAGGAAGGGGCACCAGCTATGGGAGCCAAAGGCTTGTGTTTACCATTCAAACAGCCGGAAGAATTGAAAAAGGGAACCAAATGTATTCATCCAGACTGTGGAAAATAGGCCAAATATTTCACCTTGTTTGGACGAAGTTATTAAACGTTTGACAATTAGTGGATATAAGATAAGTGTTTGATATACACTGTTAATGAATTAAGATAATAAATCTTTTAAGAAACATTAGCTAGATTTGTTAGTAATAACTACTTTCAAAATATTTCAAAATATGACATTATGAGGTCACAAAGAACATAGTATAGTGTAAATTAGTGTTCAATGAAATCATGTTTTGTTACACCTATATTTATTGGTTAGTGCAATTTTATATAAAAAAGTCCTAAAATAAAAGAGCTAGAAATGAAAAGCTGTTACTTATTACTTCAAATCATTGGGACTTATTACTTAATATCATTGGGACTTACATGTATTACTTCAAATCATTGGGACTTATTACATGTACTTCAAATCATTGAGCCATTTTATCTGTAGATTTTAATCAAATCATTGGGACTTATTACTTCAAATCATTGAGCCATTTTATCTCTAGATTTTAATCATGTTAAAGAGATGAATTCTTTAATTAACCCTTTACCTCATATATACGCGAAACAACGCACTTTTGACCCCCCTTTTTTTAGCTCACCTGTCACAAAGTGACAGGGTGAGCTTTTGTGATCGCTTTTCGTCCAGCGTCCGTCCGCCCGTCGTCCGTCCGTAAACTTTTACTTTAAATGACATCTCCTCATAAACCACTAAGCCAATTTCATCCAAACTTCACAGGAATGTTCCTTTGGTGGTCACCTTTAAAAATTGTTCAAAGAATTTAATTCCATGCAGAACTCTGGTTGCCATGGCAACCGAAAGAAAAAACTTTAAATATCTTCTTTTAAAAAACCCTAAGAGCTAGAGCTTAGATATTTGGCATGAAACATCTTCTAATGAGTGTCTACCAAGTTTGTTCAAATAAAAGCCCTGGGGTCAAAATTGGCCCGGCCCCAGGGGTCATTGATTTTCCCTATATGCATATAGTAAAAACATAAAAAATATTCTTTTAAAGAACTCAAAGAGCTAGAGCAAAGATATTTAGCATGAAACATGTTCTAATGGGTGTCTACCAAGTATGTTCAAATAAAAGCCCTGGGGTTAAAATTGGCCCCGCCCCGGGGTCATTGATTTTCCTAAAATGTGTATAGCAAAAACTTAAAAATCTTCTTTTAAGAAACCCAATGAGCTAGAGCTTAGATATTTGGCATGAAACATCTTCTAGTGAGTGTCTACCAAGTATGTTCAAATAAAAGCCCCGGGGTCAAAATTGGCCCCGCCCAAGGGGATTATTGATTTTCCTTATATGCATATAGTAAAAATTTAAAAAATCTTCTTTTAAAGAACTCAAAGAGCTAGAGCTAAGATATTTAGCATGAAACATCTTCTAATGTGTGTCTACCAAGTATGTTCAAATAAAAGCCCCGGGGTCAAAATTGGCCCCGCCCCAGGGGATTATTGATTTTCCTTATATGCATATAGTAAAACCTTAAAAAATCTTCTTTTAAAGAACTCAAAGAGCTAGAGCTAAGATATTTAGCATGAAACATGTTCTAATGGGTGTCTACCAAGTATGTTCAAATAAGAGCCCTGGGGTCAAAATTGGCCCCGCCCTGGGGGTCATTGATTTTCCTTATATGTGTATAGCAAAAAATTAAAAATCTTCTTTGAAAAAAACCCAAATAGCTAGAGTTTAGATATTAAGCATGAGACATCTTCTAGTAAGTGTCTATAAAGTTTGTTCAAATAAAAGCCCTGGGGTCAAAACTGGCCCCGCCCCAGGGGTGTCATTTATTAACTATATGTGTATAGTAAAAACTTAAAAAATATTCTTTTAAGAAACCCAATGAGCTAGAGCTTAGATGTTTAGCATGAAACATCTTATGGGTGTCTACCAAGTTTGTTCAAATAAAAGCGGGGGTGCTATATACAGGTGAGCGACATCAGGGCCATCATGGCCCTCTTGTAAGGCCTGAAATAGTAAAAAAATGGCCTATTTGGGCCCCAAACACATGTTTTCGTTTAAGAAATGTTGCTAAAAAAAAGTGAGCATTTTTTCGGGCCGCCCCCCATCCAAAAGATACATCAGGGGGTTGCCAGAAGGGAGATGTGCCCCCTTCTGATTGGGAGGTTTGAAGGGGGTCGGAGTCCCCCTCATCGCCAAGAAAATTTTGGACTTGTGAGAGGCAAAAATGACCCCAGGTCGATCATAAGGTAACGTGTAACCAACGCTGAAAAGCCTTTGACTCTATCTCAATCCCTTGAGAAGTTGCAGCATTTTGAAATAAATTTTGATGGAAAAAATCGAGGCAAAATAGTGATTTTTGGCAATTTTGAGATGTCCCCTCGTTGCTATGGTAACAGGAAATTTAAGACTGAGCATGTCGTTACAAAGGCAATGGTCCAGTCCACATAATAGCCAAGTTTGATTAGTATTGAAGCATTTTTCATAGTTTCATAGCAGTTTGAACTTGTAACAGGAGGCTTTTCAGTGAAAACGGCCATTTTTCACAATATGCTCATGTGGGAAAGGGTTTACTAAAAAAATATTAATGTTACAAAACAAGAATTTTTCACCAAAATTAGGTGAAAGACCACATGTTAACATGGAAAAACTAGATTTTGGGTGATTCCAAAGTTTTTCATTATTTTTTGTTAACCCTTTACCTCATATACGCGAATCAACGCACTTTCGACCCCCCCCCTTTTTTTAGGCCTGAAATAGTAAAAAAATGTCCTATTTGGGCCCAAAACACATGTTTTCGTTTGAGAAATGTTGCTAAAAGAAGTGAGCATTTTTTTCGGCGCCGCCCCCCATCCAAAAGATACATCAGGGGGTTGCCAGAAGGGAGATGTGCCCCCTTCTGTTTGGGGGGTTTGAAGGGGGGGCGGAGTCCCCCTCATCGCCAAGAAAATTTTGGACTTGTGAGAGGCAAAAAATGACCCCAGGTCGATCATAGGGTAACGTGTAACCAACGCTGAAAAGCCTTTGACTCTATCTCAATCCCTTGAGAAGTTGCAGCACTTTGAAATAAATTTTGATGGAAAAAATCGAGGCAAAATAGTGATTTTTGGCAATTTTGAGAGGTCCCCTCGTTGCCATGGTAACAGGAAATTTAAGACTGAGCATGTCGTTACAAAGGCAATGGTCAAGTCAACATTTGTGCCAAGTTTGATTAGTATTGAAGCATTTTTCATAGTTTCATAGCAGTTTGAACTTGTAACAGGAGGCTTTTCAGTGAAAACGGCCATTTTTCACAATATGCTCATGTGGGAAAGGGTTAAGAAATAATATATCCCAAACAGTGATTATATCGCTCAATAACATCACTGTTTGGAGTTCGGATGCGAGGAATTAATTAGATACTGTAATTAAAGTGGAAATAGTGATTTCTCCAGACAATCTAATTTAAATAAACAGGGATACTGGAATTAAAGTGAAACGGGTGATTTATTTAAATAAACAGGATGATCATTGCATAACTGTTATTAAAGTGACAAGAATAATTAATTTAAATAAACGGTCATCACTGCAGATACCTAATTAAAGTGAAATGGGTGATTACTCCAGATACTCTAAAAGTAAAGTGTTTTGTGATTCATTTGCATGTGCAATGTGAATCCTTTGGTTTGTAAACATGCAAGCACAAGACATCTGTTGAAATGGCACTCAAGCTTTGTGCTGATCTTAAAATAAACTTAAATGAACACGAATTACAAAGCATATCTTTTACATTTGTAATTAGTCTAGGCAATGCAGTTCTGTTTAACTATGTTTATATATGTTATATATTCTTAGAGATAAAGTTATTGTTTAACATGAAATCAAGAAGACAATCTGTATCGTTTGCTAAATGTGTTTTGGCGAACATTTGAATTAACTGAATTGCCTTACACCCTGGAATACGTGGCCAATCAGGTTTTGCAATCTGGCGTTATTACATTGAAACAATATAAGTTTGTCATAATGACGATATAACAAGTATTTAACAATTAAAAATATCAGACAAAGTCTATACTTCAAGCTAAATATATCAATTGTATAGTTATGCAAAGGTTGGCAAATATGTTTTATTATTTCATTCTGTATTGGTACATTGGTAAATCAATGTTGATAAGATCATCATGCAGGGGCGGATACAGAACATGGTTTCCTGGGGGGGGGGGGGGGGGCTGACATGGGTGGAAGATTTTGACAAAAATAATTTTACAGACAAAAATACCGCTTGTTTGAATATTGGGCCTACATCTTGTTCATTTGACCCAAAAAAATGTAATTGTTGGTTTTATAGTTCATCTTATTAGTGGCAATGTACTTTGCTTATATATGTGTACACAAATGTTTTTGTAAATATTTAGATGATATGGAATTAAGAAAATATATGTAATTGGGGTGGGCTGGATGGTTTAACTTTGTATAGGTTAGTGTTTGCAGGGTCTTTTAAATAGAATTGCCCTGTTGTTTAATATAGTAAGCATTTACAAAATTACAGCACACAATACCAATGTATCTGCGATCGTTGATAAAATTAATTTCAAAC
Organism: Ruditapes philippinarum; assembly: GCF_026571515.1. Classification (NCBI taxonomy): domain Eukaryota; kingdom Metazoa; phylum Mollusca; class Bivalvia; order Venerida; family Veneridae; genus Ruditapes; species Ruditapes philippinarum. Next base: position 7,348 of record NW_026858304.1, read on the forward strand.
ATTCGATCAATTTACTCATCTTAATAGTAGATAATACTTTAGATTGATAGTAAATTAATGAACCCACGTTTCGTCCATGGTGACAGTAATAATTAATAAACGCATTGCATAATTTTCTGGGCATCCTGCTGTAGTATTTATATACTATATTTCGATGGTTTACTAGCACATAAACTAAACAATACCCGAAGGAATGCTTAAATATTGTATTATACGTGTTGCATCCAAGTACAAACTCTTACACACAAATCATATATACAAGTAAACTTAAATTCATTGTCCAGTAACAATAACGATATATTTTGTTGACTTGCTTGCTACATCATCGTACCGGTATTTACTGATTCGGTTAAGTATAGTTCTATTGTTAGTACCATGTGCTCGAACGTGTCGCTGTCCATATATTGCATCTTATAATACGTATTTCTAGTTATCTTTATATTTTAAAATGACACAATGTTAATTATTTCAGTAATTTTATCATAGTCTGATTTAGAATTAAATGAGACGTTGATCTTCCGATAAACCATTCACATGTCTCTTAAATACCTGGATATTACGTTATACCCATTTGAGATTTGAGTGTGGGTGGGTGTGTGTGGGGGACAACATAAACAGCGTAGGTTTTACTGAATTTCATACTGTTAAACAATTAAGTTGTCATTTAAATCGTTTAAATATGGTTTAAAAATATTTCTTTCGTATAGCCAAACAATAATTCGTTTGATAGATCTATTCATTGACGAAGAAAGAATTAATTCACGGCCAGCAGATTGACAAAAAGGACTTAATCTGTTTAACAATACTTCCGGTGTAAATGAGATAAAGAAACTGATAAACGTGAAAAAACACGACGAAAATAGTAACAATTGAAGCTTTAAATAACAAAAGAAAACCTGATAGGTTGAAAATTAGGGACAAACTTCTGAAGAGTAGACTGCCGGGATAATTTGGCGTTCTTTCGTACACGCCTGCACACTTTTTTCAGCAAAGTCGCTACTCCGGAGAACCAATTTATCCCTGATTTTTTATTTCATTTAACAACATTTTAGAGCCTTGATTAATGATAAAAATGCAAAATGCATCGAAACAATACATAAATATTGTGATTTATGCTACGTATAAGACATAAAAATTGTATGAATATCTATGCAATATCTATGGGCATCTCGGGATAGAACCAATTGACGACGTTTCGCAAGCTAACTTGTAAGTTTTCTCACAACGGCGAGAGTCAATTGATTGGAAGTTATAAACGAAAAACCCGTAGCCTGTGGGACCCTCTTTCTTAGTACCAAAGTATCAACAATGTATTTTCAAGCAAAAATTTTTTTAGCAATAAGGCCAACATTTTTTTATTAAATGTTTTACGGGACATTTTTTAAAAAAATCGGGTCGGGGGGGATAAATAAAAATAAAAATAAAATTAATTTTTTTTTTATCAGTCGACCACAAAATAAAAATAAAATGACAAATGAGGTGAAAATTTTTTATTTTCGAACATTTTTTTTAACACTCTAAAAAACAGATTTTTTATCCATAAAATCAATGATTTTTATAGTTTTGAAATATTTTTGACATGATTTTTAACAAAATAATTGAAAAAAATGTTTTAAGTCACTTTTGCTTTTGTTTTATGTAAATATTTAATGCTGATCTAGAATTTGTATTAGTTTGTCGTTTCGCATTTAGGGCAACATGCCACACAACTCCAAATTCATTGTTTAGTCCCTTCATTTCAAGAGTATCCAAACAAGGTTGTATTGCCACTCTCAAGCTTTACAATACTGACACAAGCTCGCAAACTGATTATAGTGATAGAACAGCTAACCTATTATAAGCTTACTGATAGTTTCCTCATGGTAATCCAAATTAAGTTCCTGACAGGATTCTTATCAACAACATCACACAGGGAGAGCGATTTGAGGTCAGAAACCTTAACCATTCACAGAGGTACAAACATAATATTATACAATGTCAGTTTCACAAGGTAAATAAAATCAACAACTTTAAATTATCTTTAAGAGAGTAAGTTATGTTTGTGCAAAAAGTTTGCAATTTCTGAAAATTTTTCATATTTCAAATGATTAGTAAAATGAAAGTCATTGACAGTAAATAGAAAATCAAATGGCATACATTGTTACAAAATCAGGGTTTTCTGCAGAGAATTTATTACAGGCAATTTTTTACAGAAATGTCAAAGAGGACTTATGCTCATAATCTTACATTGAAAAAAAGGCCAATTTTCTCAATATTGATCTAGTAAAAACTTTTTAAAATACACATAACTACTGCCTTTAGTCTGCTGGTCATGATATAATTGTTATAGATGACTAAGTTCAATTATAAACAAGCCTTGTATTTCAACAAGACAACAACAACAAAATCTGTCCACCAAAGAACTTTCAGGAATTTATTATTTTGGTATTATAAATTAATCAATTGTTTTCAAAGATTCATAATAAAGATTTTTTATTATCAATTTACTGTACTGTAGAACTCGTACGAGTTGAATTTCCAGATTTTCCCCTTATATTTTTATAAAAACCTATACATGAGTCTAAATTTTAATGTTTCAAAGTTTTCTCATGTTCCGTGGTAAATCGAGTAAATATTTCATTCTGACATCTTAGTCGATCAACGGGTTTCATCCCGTGCCCATTTTATTTTTACAACTGTGTCTGAAGTGTGATGATTCAAATCAAACTTTATGCAATGGGTTTTTACTTCCAGACGTGCTTCTACAGCTTTACAGGTTTTCTCATGTTGATAAAAATGCTCTAATATTTATTCCTCAATTTCAATAGTTGTATTGAACGAACTTCATGACCCGAGACCTTTCATGACACGGTGTCCCGTGATATTCACACGGGTTACATGTAATTAAAATGAAAATAAAAGTTCTTAAATGAACTTTTATTTTTATTTGATTTTCTCTAAAAATACGGTCGGCGGTCCCGTAAAACATTTTATAAAAAAATGTTGGCCTAATTAACACCTTGAAGAACACTGAAAACCCTTGGAGCACTGTGTAGACAATCTTTAAGATGTATCTACTAGTATATTAAGAAATGACAGAAAATTTAATTGAGCTTAATAAAAGTTTAAAATGACCTTTAAAGGGACTAGATAATAAAAAAACAATTGTTTGTATCAATTAAGCAGTGAACTAGTCATTAAACTATATAAAGAGTTTAAATTGAAGCAGAAAAAATGAGACTTCAGGCTTTGAAAAAGTACACTAAACTAGCTAGCAGTTTCGTGAATGTTTATGTACTTTTGCCTTGATCACCCGTATGTGTCTGTTTGAACTTCGTACGCTTAAAATATCATGTTTCACTCGCCCGGGCATCTAATTAATATTGTAAATGCTTCTTTTTTACGACTAACTGTACAATGACTTAAAGGAAGTAAAAACAAAATATTTATTTTATACCCTTGGTAGCCCCGTTGAGAATTCGGGACATATTAGTCTTTTTCGTCTTGAAGCGGAATTAAAATAAAGGACAAATATGATATAAGTATGGACTAATATGAAAAGTGATTTATAGCTTTTATATTGTATAGCTGGCATAACCATAATAGAAAGAACGTTTTTCCCCCGAGTGTCGGATAATGGAATATTTTACGTGTTTATGATTCACATACAGAAATGTGTGTTTTGACAGTTTTATTGAAACTTTAATATTAGAAATGATAACGCCTCCAATAAGTACGTGTACCAAGAGGCAAGCTATGAACAATGGAAGGTACTGAATACTTGATTGCTTGGTAAAATAATGTTGCTTTTTATCACTATTATTTTCTTTCTTTCACTTTTCTTAGCTTTAGTTCAAGGTATAAACTCTCTCTGTGCGCTAGATAAACACATCTTTATCAAAAATACAAAATTCTAGTATCTTGAACTCGACTATTATGAGGTAATAATACATTGTTGAGTACAATACTGTATAACGGAATCAGTATTATATACAATGACCACTTAATTTCACACCATCTGTTTTAACATTTTGACAGAACTTTGTTATTTCGTGTACAATATAAATTTGATATACCAAATTAATGATTTTTTGTTTGGAATCGAAAATTAAAACAAAACGAGGCTAGACAGTGTTAAATGTATATAAACATTTCTTTCACACCTTATAAAATATAACAAATAAATGTTATGTATGCAACTTATTACATGTATATAATTTATATCTGACCAGTTGGTATTTCCAATATTATCATTGTTCTATTTTTAGAACATAAACTACATGTATGTACTAGAACTTTCTTAACTGTTGTAGAAAACTCATGCATTATAATTAGATAGAAATTTCTGGAATGATCTTTATTGTTGAAGTTGCTAGATTATGATTATTATAGAAAATGAAAGACTATTCTAGAAACTTCTTAGCCTAATATATATAGGAGACATTTTTCTTTCGTATTATCTTTAAGTCATCTGTTACCTTTTAAGTCATCAGTGATGTTTTAAGTCATCAGTTACTTTTTAAGTCATCAATATATTTGGAGTATTATTCAAATTGGATATTAAGTGAATTATTGGAGCTTGGATTTTAAAATAAATTATTCTTGTGGATTTTATTGTGGGAATTTATTCTAAAGTGTTCTTGGATTTAACTTGGATTTAACTGTGTTATTCAAAAAGGATCATTCCAGGATCAGACTAGACATTTGTAATTTACATTTTGGACTTCAGGTATTTGTAAACATAATTTGTTATTTTATTTTTCTTTAATCATTTTTCTGTAATAAATTTGTTATTGTTACAAGTTTGTTGCTGGCTTTTCTTTCTCGTTACGCCTGGCTCGTAACATAAACGTCTATTTTATCTCCAAATATTAAGAGGATATTTTTTCGCTTGAGAGAAATATGGAATATATTTTCACAAAACATGATAAAATACCACATATTTTCACTCCGCCCAAATATAGGTCATTATTTGATTCACTCAAACAAAAAAAAATATCCTCTTATTATTAGATGTAATGTTATCAAGTCAAAAACTTCATATTAAATCACTTTTGTACTCCTTTTAGTCTGTTTTCATTTCTCGAAAGATCAAATGAGCCGCGCCATGACAAAACCAACATAATGGGTTTGCGACCAGCATGGATCCAAGACCAGCCTGCGCATCCGCGCAGTCTGATCAGGATCCACGCTGTTCGCTATCAGTTTCTATACTTGTAATAGGGTTGGTAAGCGATCAGCATGGATCCTGATCAGACTGCGCGTATGTTGGTTTTGTCGTGACGCGGCTCAAATCTATATTGATTTCTATTTATCTTCGTTTCCATTTTCAGTGTTAAAAATCTATATAAAATCCGTATTGAATCCACAAAGTTTTGTCAAAAGGTGTTGTGAAATTAAGAGATCCTTACATTGTTTAATATAATACTGACTTAATGAACCCGTATATAGCTTATGAACATAATATATTAGACTCGGCTAGCCCCCTGTCCATTACAGGCTTGACAACTGTGTACTCGTCAAATAAAATTCAGTATTGTACTCGACAATCTTAATAACATCATATAATTTACAAATCATCTCAAATTAAATAATTATTGGACCGAATGTTATTAATTTAGATTTAGCCTCGTTTTTATTTTCCAGTACAAAAAAAAAGTTATGTCATATCACTATTGTACTGCTTCTGGCCTCGTTTTTTTTTTTCGAGACCAAAAATTCTATATCAGGTTACTGCTGTATTCCGACTAGTCTGTTTATTACTTTTTTAATTTTTAAAGTTCAATATATTGATATTAAATCCTTATAGTACTAGTAGTTACAAGTTCTGTAAAATGTCAAAAATTAAAAATTTTGTGTGAAATGATGTCATTAAACATTGTTAGGTTCAATACTTCTTCTATTGGCTGGAAAACCTTTTTAGCACCTGTGTTACCCGACCAATTCAGTATTGTACTCAACAATGCGTATGACCTCATAATATCATATATCTACCAAAGAGCCGATTTGATTGCAACCCACACCCTGTATTTTATACAGTCTTTAAATAAAAATAAGGGGATTTTAATATAAAAGTTCGAAAAAATTCAGCTACCAACAGCATATTTCACTAGAATGACTCTAATGCCGCTTCTTAGGTGACATGCCATTACTAAATCATTCATCTATCCGAGACCTTAAAAAGATAAAAGTAAAGGCCTAATGATCGTATTGCTAACTTTGATTTGCAAATTGGACTGTTTTGCATAAAACATTTTACGGGTCTTTCCAAATTTAGAAAATTGGAGATGTAAACAGTTAACCTAGGAAACCTTGTGGGTCTGATATTGTTTAAACATTCGTGCCTAATAAAGATTTTAAATATAAAACAGACATTTAGGTTTTCTCGTGTAATATAAGACACAAAGATGGTCTACTGATTTCAGAAGTTACAACTTTTTAAAAATCATGTTCAACATATCCCTCAGCGCTGAATCAATACATGTTAAGGCCCGTTAAAATGCTGTGGATATGTGAAAATTTGACCGCTAGCCCGAGTATATGCGTCTCTGTTTCCTTTTCATTTTTAATAAATTTTACATTTAAGCGAGGAAACTTTAGTGGCCTTTAACATTTAATTTGTCGCGCGTTTAATTTTAATTCTAGCGAGAACCATAATATTATCTCGCGAGTCTGTTCTTGTACCCTCTACGCATGCTTCTATCGTACAACTTCGGCAATATGGTTACCGGTACATGAAACAAGCAAGAACATCGTACAGATCTACGTTATTCAACTCAAATAATAAGAACACAACATAAATCGTGAATACTATGAGGTTATTATACATTTTTGGGTATAATACCAAATTCTGTTGGACTAGTACACAACTGTTAAATTAAATATTTGACGAGGTGCTAGCCGAGCCTATATAGGTTTTGCAGCTGTGTACGAGTATTATAGAATCAAAATTGTTCTCAACAATTGATAATGACCTTTTATTCACACCAACATTTTTTTTTTGACATTTGGACCGAATTTATGTACATGTACAATAAGGATTTGCTAGATTTTGGAATTTGAAAGTGAATCCGAAACTTGGTGAAGTTCAATATGCATTTAATATAGATATCTTGGACTCTGAAAATGAAAAGGACTACATATTGGGTACGATATGCAATTTGATATGATTATGAATTATTTGGACTATGGAAATCAAAACGATGCTAAATTGATAAGACTGGATCCAATAAGGATCATTTCTATTTGAACGTACGTGACTCAAACGCTGAAAGTTCATTGGTTATATTCTATAAGATGATAAATGTAAATATTAAAAGTCAATTGAAACACGAGAGTGAATTTTAAAGGTTTATGATATAATAAAGATTAACTGCCCATTTCTTTCCTTTTATTGCTGGCATAAAAAAGCTCGCCATATTACATACATTATACAGGGAGACAAATTGGCATACTTGTATTTATATAAAGACTCAAATAGAAGACTATAATTGAAGATAATAATAGAAATAGAATGAAAATATGATCATGTCAGATTTAGTAGACACTGTCATGTTTGATTTAGATCCCGTCTATTCTTAAGAAAAGCACAGTAATTCAACGTAATGTTTACAATGTCTAAATTACAGATTGATTGCAAGTATGCAGTCAAAGCTAGCGCGATTTAGCGGTTAAATTACACGTAGAAGACTTTTTTATTTTTAAATATGTCCCTTTGAGCTATAAATGACATGTATGGATATACATGTATTTTTTTCTCTCTCTTGTTATTCTCCATTATAAAAAAATGCATGATTTTTGTACATTTATACCATCCACTCTATTCAGACGAAGCTGTTTATGTTTTTCAACAATACTCGTTTGATCGAATATCGGCATTGTCTAGAACGACCCACATTTACCTGCTTACCCTCCCCTGCCCCCTCACACTCATCACCACCACCTCGGGGCCCTAGGTCTCAATTTTGTTAAAATGCGTTGAGACATGCGTCGTCGCTTATATGTACATTGCTTTTAGAAAAAAAAACCAATAATTCATAGGATATCTTTTCGTCTTAGTTCACTATAACAAAATGAAAGGAATGGGGGACATGTACCTTAGGGCTTTATCAAATGATATTCCAAATCTTATATGAGCATATTTGGCTAGTCATAAGTTTACTCTTGCTATGAACTAGATATGATAGAAACCATGTGCCTATAATTAAAAGGTGGAGCGCAATTTTAGGAATGTTATTATTCTACCAGTCCGAAATCCATAATCAAGTCACTATTGTATTGCATTTAGCCTCGGTTTTTCCTAGACTAAAATTCATATTTTAGAAAATCACTGTTTAGAAACATATTGTCTTCAGCTTTAAAAATCAATACTGCCCAAGTAAAATGAGACCAGAAATATATTATGTTAGCCATCTAGAAGCTCTAGAAAATTTCAATTCATTGGGTCACCCCTGAAATTGTTTAATTTAAAAGGTCATGTCTGCTGGCGCATAGTACATATTAAATTCTTGCCGCCAAGTAATAAACGGTCCTGGAGAATAGACACAAAGCCACAAGATAACACAGAAAAATCTACACAGATGCAATAGATACACTTAAAATTATAAAATATGACCAACCAAACTGAGAATGGCTTTGAGTACCGCTCAAGCCGGTGCTAGGGATGTTGCACTTATTCATTATCCTTCATGTACAGACTCAATTAAATCGAGTCTGCAATTCTTATGTAATTTTGTTGTTGATTAATGCTACCGAGGGATCACTTTGTTTCCAGATTTTTTGAAATGGGACACTGTAAAATTTTAAAGAATTATTTTCTATAGACTAGACAACAGGTTGGTTATAATTCCGTCCTGGGGTGATACACAAAAGCCTATTCTTACTCAGCTGCTCCGGATTAGAAAAAGCGGTTCCCTGGTGTATACGGTGTCTGCCTCCCAAACAAGAGGTTCGATCCTCATTGGCGTCAAAACCTCATTCACCACCAATACTTGTATGTTCCAGAAATGGTAAATATGATTTGGGAAAATGTATTTCACAATCGAGTTAAAGTTCATTGCGTCTTTCACGTCCTTGTGTAAACATCTTTCTACGTTTTTTTATGATTCAACTTACTTAAAAAGCGTGACTTAATGTATTGACGTGTATCATAATGAACACTTAATGGGAGAAATTGTATACATTGCTTAATCTTACCAAGACATTTTTACAATGCCTACACACAGCGATGTTAAGGAGATTTTATGTCAAATAAATTGCATTTATCAAATTCTAAATGTTGGATGGCATATGAGTCATAACAATTTCATTTTTGTATCGTGTGACGATCATATTAATTATTATCATGAATATACCGGTATCCGTTTCATTTTGACTGCAGTGTGCATCTTTTGTTAAAGATTAGCTGTTCATATAGATTCATAAAATGATTATTGATAGTACAGTATAACATGCATTTAATGCAGGTAAAAGATATACGTAAGAAATAAAATATATTCCCATTCGAATTTCATGTTTTGTTCCTGGACATTTCTATTATACTATTCACCACAAGCATTATCTTAAGGTGAGTTTTTTCATAAACAATGTATTTGGCTTATTTCTGTATTTCTAGCTATGCGCTTTTCTACTGAAAATGAAAAACATACAAGTCGTGGATATAAAAAGAGGAAAACACTCAATATAAAGAGTTCTATGGGCTAGCAAAAGGCAGTGGGTTTCAAACCCTTTATGGCCCTCTGATGTAAGGTGTTCGTGTCAAACAGAAAATGTCATTTTCGAAGATATGTTTTAGCAGTTAAGTAGAAAACACGAACTTTGCTAAGTAGTATGCCCATGTTATGTTTTTACAAATGTAGTTTTTTTTTTTTTATAAAAACCCTATATAATTTTTGTTTTCAGGATCCATGCTGTTCGCTATCAGTTTCTCAACTTGTTATGGGTTTGTAAGCGAACAGCATGGATCCTGATCAGACTGCGCGGATGCGCAGGCTGGATCCATGCTGGTCGCAAATCCATTATGTTGGTTTTGTCATGGCACGGCTCAAATACCAAATGAATAGTGAACAGTGAATACCATATGTAATGGCCGCATTGGTACCTATATTTATAGATGCTTCCATGAGGCTTAGGGTAAAAGTTAAAAGTAAAAAATAAATAAATAAATGAATACCGGTCCATTTGAATAATTTACAAAGATTTTAATTTTTCTTTTAAATGTTTCATTTTCAAACTTATTTTGCAAACTTATTCTGTAAATAATATAATTACAAGTGCCAATGTTTGTTACATTTGGTCATAATCAAAGAAATACTTTTAGATATTGTATTTCCATAATTGTAGAAATTTAAATTTATTAAGTTAAGTTTTTTTCTCATTGACAAAATACACTATAATGCATATTAAAGAATAAAGGAAGTGTTTTATAATTAACCTGAAATAAAAGGCGGTGTATATAAGAGTAATGCAATCCGTAATACTATGCTTGTTTAGAAATTACAAAAAAATGAATCTATTTGTAATTATTATGTTTCTATTGTTTTTGCATAAAAACTCGATGCAATTTGATTTTAAAATGATCATGTTTTATGAGTGCAATCTTGATATTATATTTAATCTGAAGTTGATGAAATCATCGTGGCGTCCAAAGTGGAAAGTACACCTAGTCGTAAAAACATAGAGGATTTCAATTGCAGATTAGAATATTTAGTAAGTTAAATTTGTGGTTGTGTTGTTTTTCCGAGAAAATGATGATATCTTATGTATTAGTCCGTACAAAAGTTACATCACATATGGTAGATCAAAATAAGATTTACAGTATTTTTTATAGTATTTAAAATACAACTGGTTTCAAGCTACATTATGAATATACTAATCCCATACTATCCTTTCTAGTGTGACCCGTGAGTATACCCTAATTCCAGTCTGAAATATTATAGAGCAGTGAGAAGATAATTAATTAAACAGTAATTTAAAAATTTGAATTAGCAAATTGATAACTGCTAAATTACTCTTAAGGAATAAAAGAATGTTTAAAATAGTTTTATTCATATTTGTTTTGAATTTTTTGCATTAATTCTAATTCAATACGTTATGCTACTTATTTTTACAAACTAATAACTTTAATTAATAAAAAGTAATAAGTTCTTTTTAAATCCATTGCATGCAGTTCTTATTAGATATAATTAACGTGAAGAATTTACTAATAAATTGCCTTTAGTTGTACTTAAGTTGTTTATATGATATGACGATATCGGCGTAATAGTTTTTATTGGATTGTGACAAATAAGTTTATAAGCATTGGAACTATTCAAAATGTCTAATACCATACACGTGTATAACCCATAATCAGGTATAATCTATTTATATACAGCAAATACTAAAACAAATTATGTTTACAAATTAACAAAATAAAATGTTATACTGTTTGTTTAAAGGGAGACAAACCGAATTAAAATAATTACCAACACTTTCACATTCTTTATTTGGATACATTTGACAATTTTATTATGAAAGTAAATAACATATCTTGTTTGATCGTAAGAAGTGAGTTCTGCAAATACACATTTTTTTGCAAAACAAATATAATAATAAATTAAACGTTTTCTGTTAGGATTGAAATTTGAAATTGACTTTTTTAAACCTAATTCTGTCATTTACAATTTTCTATTAGCATCATAACAACGTTTTTTCGATTTCGTTCTTTACACTTATAAGAATCACACAAAAATCGTTTTGTTTTAATTTACATTCACTTTCAAATAATTTTTTATATCCTTTACTATATTTTGCATATTTGTCCGTTTTAAGTGCCTCAATTGATATATGAATAAATTAAAAATTCTATATTTTAAAAAACACTTTTGGACCGCAGTGAAGCTCCATCAAGTCTAATTTTTTAAACATTTGTTTGCTCATCTGAATTTGTTTAGCTTAATAGAATAACTATGATGATTGTATGAACTGTTCTATTTAATACAAATTCTGTACGCATTTACACATGCAGAATTTCGAAAAGTTCAGAATGTTTTTCTGTATTCTACATAGATCTATAAAACCTTAAAAAATGTCACACTGATTCGTGTTAATAAAAGTATACATTCAATTCATTATATTTATTATCTGATGTACATACAATATCTTAATGTGCATACATGAACATCCAACTTACCCTCTCTTCTTATTAGTTATTGATTAATAGCAAATCATATGATCGAAATTTTCAAATGTTGGTATTTTAATTTTTTTCTGTATGTCGTTTTATCAACAATGATTTTAATAAATTAACATTTGATTTAATTTGTTAGTTTACATACTTTGTTTAGTAAATGGAATTATTTCTTGCGGCGTTCAATTTAGAATAACAATCTAAAAGCTATCTTTACACATTGTAGTTGTAAAGTGTATGTCTCTGAAAGCCCGTTTTGTTTCTTCGCCTGCAGCCGGTATTTTTTCTAACAAACTGTGTTTCTTATCCTTTTTAATCTAGTGTCAAAACCCAAAGCGGACAACCAATGTGCATGAATGGACAAAGAGACCAGCATGCAGCATCTGCATCTCAAACTCGGCCGGCTAAACGAGGAAGGGATACCAATTAAAGAAACGCATATTGGAAACTCTTAATATACCTATTGATTGCTTAATGTATACACTTGTCAAGACCATTTTTAATATCATATGTCATTTGTGCATGAGACCGTTTATATAAAACTGGCAGTATTTTACATTAATTTGCTTATTCATGATGAACTGGGCAATGATGAGGCTTTTATTGTCTTTAAATCTAAGAAAGACAACATAGATGGATCACGAATATTGCAAATATTTGCTATCTCTATTTGAATCTCCTTATAGTTTATAATATTGCATGCGTGTATAAGCCATCCTTAAATAGATGGCTGTTTGTTACCTAACAATTAAACTTTCAAGGCTGTGTCCTCTAAACTCGCAAGAATTTGATAAAGAGGACTTCAAGCTATGACATGAGCAGGCCTATATGACAATAAATATAAAACATGGCAAATAGAACAACACGTTGGATCCTTGATACATTATTGAAGTGTTTTTTGTATGTGGTCCTGCAAAGTTATTGTATCTGTGAAACAGTAAAACAACAGTTTCAATACAAAAACAGATCTATACTTTACTAAAAAAAAAGAAAACGGAATATATCTTTATGTATAGAAATTTGTACTGTTGTATGGACACAAGGAGCTTCAATAAATGCTCTTAATGAAATGACACATGACGTTCTAGCCTAGACCAGAACAATAAATGATTTTGAAGTTTACTATACATTACACAAAACGGCCTAGTTTTTTTTGGACAGGAACAGACAGCAGAATGAAAATAGAAAAGTAATATCTGCATACTGTACATTCTGTATAAAATGTAATGCTTGACATTGATGTCATAAAAGAAATGGATGTTGATTCTAAACCCAGTTCAGTTCAGAGCTGACATACTATTTTCATTGCTCTGAAATAAGCAATATCTGATACAAACATGTATGCAACAGCCATTTTTAACATGCAAATGTATTTGTGTGGCATGCTGATAATGCAAATCATAAATATAGTTGTTTTTATAAGAAAAAGTGGCTGCAGTATCTGAATTTAACATGATTTGTAGTAATGTTTTCAAAAGGCTTTGCTTAAGGCAAAGTCTAAAAGAAACAAACCGGAGTAAGGGAGGCTCCACAAAGGAAACGAAAACAACAGAAACACATGAAAATTGCAGACACTGGTTCATGAGATATAGATGATGAAAGATACCACATCTCTCAAGATTTCTAAAAATGGCTTAAATGGTGTTCAATTGTAACACTAGTTAAATGAAATGAAATCAATGTTCCCGACCGACCAGGAAAATATAACCACAAGGGGCATTCTTTTACAGCTGCCAACTGCATGAAATCAAACTGTGAATGATATAATAAGTACAATGCGCCACAACATGAATAAGAAAATACAAGTGCAGAAGTAAAAAATATCTGTCAGTGATAATAAACTGGTACAATCAATATGACTGTGAAATGTTGTTTTAAAAAGTTTACTTGACAAGTGTATACATTTACCTGGATCGAGAACAAGGTGAGTACAATGCTAGTATTTTTGATATGAAGTTATGGAACGTTATAACTGCCTTATGTACACACAGTTTAAGAGGCGATGTTTTTCTGATGAATGTTTCTGTAGTTTTGATAAATGGATTTGTGTCAAATTAAGTACACATTCAGTATGATACAACTAAAATGTATCTAAAGGAATTGGATTGTATGATATACTGCTTTACTTTTCTGGGGTATTACAATGGTAAGTAGCCTCCCTTGCTTTATAAAATGATCAACGAAACCTTTATTTGTATTACAAATGTTTGATGTTTTACACTGTTTTTATTTTAAATATGCATGTATATGTTTTAATGACAGCAGCTTTTCTTGAGTTCATACAGGTACAGGTAGAAATGGGATTTCGACGACATTCTTTCACAGAAAATATTCGACGAACAAGCATATACCATAAAACACTTGAAAAATACATGTAAAACAATGTTCTGCGTTGGATGTTTACTTAAAACTAGTCAGACTGGCCCTGAAAATAAAAAAAAATGATAATTTAGGAAACACATCTATAAATGCACACACAATTGAAAACAAGTACTAAAAATGATCACAAAAACACAATTTTACTTCATACATGTATTTGAAAACCAAAAGAAAAAATCTTTCATTTATCTGTGAAATTTTGTAAACTGAGCCTTCAGATACTATCAAGATGTATTTAAAATTTAATGAAATGAATGCTCTTCCTTGTCAAAATAGGTACAGTAAATTGAAACTAAAACTTATGTTGACGAAGGTAGTATAACGTGTTATCTTTCCTTTCATTTTTCATTTTTTATTTATGTTAAAGATGGGCGGATTTGTAATTATAAACCAAACGACATGAAACGCTTTTTTTACCTTTGACCTAACCAGGTGGGAAAGTGAAGGTGTACTGTTTATACAGATAGGCGTTGCAGAACAAAATAATCGTATTGATTAAACTCTTTTTTGGGGGGTACAAAATCGTTTACAAGTACAAGTAAATGCATTTGTACATAAATAGCTATATACGTTTAAAGTGCATTGAATTTTTATTTGAAATTAGTTCATTACAGTATATCAGTTTCGTGTTTATTATATCTCTGAACAATTCATTTAATTCCTATTTATAGATTAATTAATCAGATTTATCATTTTCAAAAAAAAAATATATTACAGATTAATTTATCAGAATTATTTATCTTATTCATCGAAAAAAAGAAAAATACAGCGAAAATTGTATGTCTGTCACCCGATAAGAATATGTTGCGGTTCAGATCGGAATATCCGTCCTGAGGAACCAGCCCATTAATAGTATAACGAGGCTTGTTGTACCTTCTGGGATATTTACCCTACACATTAGAGAGATCCCAACCTCAAACATGTGTCAAATTTTTTTTGGATATATTTTACCATATTCAATCATATTGTGAATTCTTTATCTTAATAAAACAATTTTCATGGAAATTTATGTCATTTCATCAGTAACAACGTATGAAATTACAACTTCATTTATAACGGCGCAATTACCTGTAGGTCACCCCAACGTCAGATACAATTTCCGGCATAGCTTACACAAATGGCAAGTTTATGACCTTGCAAATGGCGCATTCGCAAAATCGTTGTGAAATACATTTAAAATTGCTTTTGAATATTTTGTTGAGGATCTTTATTTTCTGTTTTCATGTCGTATTCATTATAATACATCAATTTGTTAACTTACCGGTACTTATTTTGTCCAATTAATAAAACATAAGTATCGAAAATAAATTTGTAAATATGAAACAAAAAATCATACCACTGATTAGTTTTAACTGCATTTATAGTTCAAACACCTGAATTAATATTAATTAAAAAATAAATTTATTCATGCAATATTTCAAATTGTAGTATTTGTTTGACAAATAAAAGCAATAATAATAATAATAATAATAATAATAATAATAATAATAAACAGCAACAATAGCAACAAAAAATACAAACGCATATTCATTTTCATACTTTAATTTCTTTATATGTTCAATGATTATTTATTGACTTTTTTATTTATTCAATTTTATTCAATATCTATTAATTTAGTATTTTATCTTAAAATCAGTCATATATTGAAGAAATGGGGGAAAATCAAACATATCAGATTATTAATTTTTCCGCTTACTGATATGTCAAATAAATAGATAGATAAATAAATAAATAAATAAATAAATAAATAAATAAAAAATAAATAAATAAATAAATAAAATAATATATAACATTTAGGAAATACGGGAATCTATTTTTTTTAATTAAATTATTTCTTCAAAAAATAATTCCTTAATGATTAAAGTAATAAGATATTTCTAATTTTCTTTTTTCCTGTTATATAGAATAAGTGAGTTCATTTAATTTTTTAAACTGAATGCCCCGTATTTCAGAACCATAGTTTTGGAGCGGGGTTGATCAATATGATAAATAGATCACTCTTCTTTACATTCAAATAAAACACAAATGGATACCTAAAACGTCGGCACATTTATGGCAGTTGAGATAAAATGAGATATCATTATTTTTAAATGAAAACAATAGTGATACATTTTTACCGACTTATATTAATTGAATTGTTAACCAAAGTCCCATAAAAATTGTGAAAAGTTAAGGACAATAATAACAAAACATTACATAGCATATTCTTTATTTGGCATTAAATAACAATATACATTTAAAGCCAACACAATTAACACTCATGTAATGGAAGAACAGAATACTTAATATAATGACCGTTACAAAGTTGAAATGTTTTACAGAGAAAGTTCTTGGTGCTTCAAAACTTGAATAAATTGAAGATACTAACACTGTTGTTCATTCTTTCTTTAAATGAAAAATACAAAAAGTTTGACGGGTTACTCAACATTTCGTGTTTCTTGTAGTCATTAGTTTTTCAAATTTATAAATTTATAGCCAATAGTATGGTTTTAAGTATTTGCGATTCAGAGACAAACTAGCAAAAAGTGAAATTCATTATCTTCCACGTTTAAATTGCAATTCGTACAGTCTGTTTTCTCTTGCTACGTTATCGTATCGACCCATTTTTTTGCTAGATTATGGGATGACAATCTAAATTTTGTAAATGATATTCAAAATTTGTTTATGTTAACTTTATTAATATATTCTTTGTTTCGCATGAACGTTTATAGATGCTGTATGACGACAGAGTTTCTAATACTGCCATATTATTCTTGCTTTTAAATGTTCAGTATTCCGTTCTAAATTTGCTGAAATTGATTGTTATATGTTATTGATTAATCCATATGTTCGACATTTTTATTTCATTTAAAATGTGTTTAATTTGGCACGCCCAGTTGTTTCCAACACAAGAAAGACCGTTTTCTGACATTAAGACATTATATACTAGTATACGTTTAAGTAGGCAGTCATTTTGTAAACGAAGTAATTTTGTCCAGTATTTTACGAATTTATTGGGTGTTCACCGGTTTCACCATCCAGGTGTGTTGCCTTCTTGACATATAATATTTTTCTGATATTTTACAATGTATCATTTCTATAATTTTTTCCTTGATATCCAAAAATTAAGCGCCATAGTTTAAAACTGAACTAACCATACTCTTTCAAAAAGTTTAACATTAAACACTGCAAATGAATTATGCAATGAAAACGAAGAATGTTGAGCTAATTTCTTTTAAGTTTATACCAATCTTTTAATACATTAATCCCGAGATTTTTAAACAATTATACATTTTCCAAAACTTTGTCATTATATATGAACTTGTAACTTGTATGTCTACCTTTTCAAAAATCATAATTTTCGTTTTATTAGTAATTACTTCAAGTCCCCAGGTTTGACAACATACTTGTTAATCATTTAACTTAGATGGAAGTTACAATGGCGTATGTGCAAATGAAACACTGTCATTTGCGAAAAGCAGCAGAAATATTTTGACAAGTATTTTGTCAATTTTAAGGGGGCAGGGGACATATTCGAATGATGGCCCCGGTCAAATTTTTAATAACTCAGACATTGTGTTTTGAAGGTACTGATAACTTCTGATATTTCTCTGTCATTGTAATTCTTTCTTGTTTGTGTGTAGGAAATGAGATATATTTTTGGGTTTTTACCCGAAACTAAGCATTTTGGTAGCTTTGTATGTATTTCTGACTCTCCGAATGGAGGTGAAAAAGTTAAAAATCAAGCTTTGACAGTTGGCGCCAAACAAGTAAGAAATTTCAGATAAATTTTGTGACAAAAAAATCTAAACGTATGACAGACACTTTATTTGTCATTTCTGAAAATGCCATAGCTTGCACTGCGTGTTACTGATATTTTTAAAGGAATCGGGCGGATTCTGGAGTATGCTGCACCTTCATGAAGATTGCCCATATTGGTATATTTTAGGTGTGATTTTGGCTGGGTGGGGGTAAATATAAATTGCTGTCTGTCATTTTTTGAAGGAGCAACGCATGCAAACTATTATTTTCTTCAATGTATGTCATATATCATTGAATAATGCTGTGCAACTGGTTATCTGCCTGTGAAACAGATTTTGAAATATTTGGAATTGTGTTTCTGGTCACACTGAAATTTTCATTTTTAGGTCCCCTGCCCCTTAAAGAGGCCGTCTATATTTAAGAAATGATATCGGTCTGAGCGGCGTTTATCGGCTATTCAACACCGGTTTTGAGTTTTGATGCGTAGGAATTGGCCACGAAGGCCGCAGTGGCTAATTTTTCGGCACCGAGAGTTATTTCCGCTTGAAAAAAAATAACATAAGTGATCTTCCTTATTTCATCTTTTTAGAATCTTTGTGAGTTTAATTTAACTTAATGTTTGATGTTTTGTGATTATTTATTATTTAAAGATGAAATGTGTAGATATTTGTGTTATGTTTATGTCTTGGTCATATTTAGTGTGTGCATTTGAAATAATAATATCGGTCTGAGCGGTGTTTATCGGCTATTTAACACCGGTTTTGATGCGAAAAAATAATTTTAAAATTCAATTCCTACGCATCAAAACTCCAAACCGGTGTTAAATAGCCGATAAACACCGCTAAGACCGATATTATTATTTCAAATGCACACACTAAATATGTTCAAGTTTAAACAGAAAAAAATAAAGCAAATGATAAAATTGATAAGCATTAGATATTTAATATAAAGACGAATTTCAATAAATTAAAATCGATAATAAAAATCATGACATTTTACATCATTGGTCTATTTATTAACAAACTGACTGTTACTATCATATTAAGTTTATATACAAATGAATCGTTATATCACAGTCACAAGCTTATACCTATTACTAAAAACATTTTGCAAGATACAAAGACGCAGCTATAAAAAATCATTAGTTTATTTAAAAGTGCGTTTGGAAAAGAGAAGTATCTCGATTGCATAATAAATGCTTAATTCAGAATAGACCTTTCATATTTTAGATGTTCTGCTCATAAGTTAATGATAGAAGAAAGGAGAGTCGGAAGTATTGAAAGAAATCAACAATTTTGTTTAAAATGCAATATAAATGTTATAGAAAATGAATATCATTTTACTTGCTTTTCCATATCACATTGATCTACGAAAAGAATATTAACCGAAATACTACTGATCTTAGCCAAATGTACAAAAGTTTAAAATGTTAAGGAATAAGTCGCAACAGAATGTTATAAAAAGAACTGTTTAAATTTATTTACTATGCAACTTGAGCCAGAGAAACAACTGGTAGCTATTTCAAACATTAATTATAGAGGATATTTTGTTTGTTTGTGTGTAAGATGATTTTTTTTCATCGAGTGGGCTTTAAAAACAGAGATGAAATAAAATTACATCTTACACAACAAACAAACAAATTTTCTTTTTATTTTATGCTTAAAAAACAAGTTAAACGTAATTTCCTTAATATTAACGATAATATTAAAATCTGTTTTCCTCATTGAGAGCCTCATTTAGTCGAATTTCTCATTTAATACAAGAAGTCTTGGGCTAAAAAATAAGTTCGACAATCAACGTTAAATGGCGGTGATATAATTCATTTTATTAAAAAAATATGAATGATCGCTTGTTTTAATAAAAACAAACAATTTTAGTGGCAGAAAAAGTCCAACCATCCATCCATATTTCTGTTACTGACTGCGAATTTATATTAGACTTGGCTTTGTTAAATGTAAGAGGCCGCCATTTTTAAAAGTTGTGTATTTTACGGGAGGAAAATAATTGTGTTTGATTCAGAGGGATTTCATTTGGATTTGTTAGTCATACACTTTATAAAAAAAGAAAACTTATTTGTGGATTGTGTCAGACAAAAAAGTAAGTGTTGACAGATGTGAAAACATTCAAAAAGCAGCTAGGAAAATGGAAAACTTAGAATTAGTCAAAGGCTTCCTTACGAACGCTGGGTTGTCTACGTATGCTTCGGGCTGATGGCTGTCATTGCCTTTCAAGTTTTCATAAAGTATACGGCAGTTATTGCTCGTAGGATACTAAAATATGCCCAAATGTCATCAGGAGCAGTTTTGCATGTGGAAGGAATGTATTTTTCAGACTGTAAAAATGAAACAAAACAATTTAGATTTTGTGATTGGGATTTGAATGAATAGAAGAAAATTTTTATTTCTTTTTATTTCTTTTGACATTTAAGTTATTTATCAATTTCAGCTTTGCTTTTCTTTAAACGGCATTGTCAGAATTGTCAGTAGAAATTAAATTGAGGTACCGCATGGGGAAAATCTTAAAAAATTAGTTTCGTCATTGAAAAGTGTGGAATTATATTTTGATAATTTTCACTGTGAATTTATCAAATATGATTTTCGCGGATAAATCAGTAATCCACTGAAAAGCATAAAATAAATTTCTAATATTCATTTCATGATTGTGATATTATATATGTAATATTTCTTCTCTCGTCTTCATAGGTTTAATGCATTTGTTTATAAGAACAGTATGTATATTGTTTATGGCAATAGACATTATGTTTGTCTCTTAATGAAATTTTGAATCTCTATAATTTTAACCGATGGAAAAGCAATAATGAGTAAGTATTTTTCACGATTTTGAGAACAAACATGGCGTTGTCCATATATCCGGCAAATAAATTGACAAAACATTCTTACATTAGAATAAAGTCTATTATATCCAGGTTATTTATTCAAAATATTTTAAACATTTTTTTTTATAAAAAAATTAACAGTATTTTTTATTTCCACGGACAGCGATATTTCTACAATTGGAGCATCTTGGCTATTATCAATAATAACCTCGGACTTAATACAAAATGAAAGTAGTTCTATCATGTGGTTATAGATAAAAACAAAAACAGTAGGTTTTATTTTTGATAATGTATATAATTGACATCCAAAAGAAAACAAACTCTATTTCGGTAAGATTATGACTGATCATATGTCTGACAATCATAAACAATTTAAAACTGCTCACTTATGCATAATTATAACCAAATTCGAATAAATGTCTACAGGCAGACAATTTGTACTTCCGATTTCTACAATCACAATAATAAATATATAAATAATGTACTTTTAATTGTTATATCTGTAAATGTACTTAATTTTGGTGGACTTTTACTTGATACGAGTATATTGGTATAAATATAATATTCAACTAGCATTAAATTACTATTTGTTTTCAATATGTTTACATGTTTAGTTTCTTAGCGTAAGCTGGGACAAAAAAGATCCCCATATTTCAGAACCATATTATGGAGCTGGCTCAACCAATTAATTTTGTTGAAAGGAAAGGTATCCATGCTCGGGTTTTTCAAAAATACTGTGTAGATCTATATTTTACAGAATCGTAGGAACTCATTGTCATGAATAATGGTGAAACCAAACATTTTTTTCACCAAAAAAACCCACAACATTTTATATCTTTTAATTATCTTTTAGTAATGCTATTTCTCAAAAATTCATCAGATTACATAATCTTCATATTTACACACGCAATTTTTCTCTCAGAAAAACAAAATGGCGGATATTTTAAAGTCTTTTTATAAGTCGTGTATTACATGTAATTACAAATTGAAATGTTTTTGTCGATAATAAAATTTTTTTCGTTCTTTGATTGCTGAGAATAAACTTAAACAAACTATTTTAATTACCTTATCCAAAAAGAAGGTTCAAAATTTAATTGGCTGAAGATCATTTAGGCTGATGATTTTCATCATGTGAACACAGAAAAAAATGAAAACAAAAAAATAAGAAATCCCAACAAAAAGCTAATATTAATAAGAATTCATACATGTAATATGGAAGACTTCTTCCAGTGAAATAAATAAATAAATAAATAAATAAATAAAGTTATACGTCAACTTACATATTTAATTATGTGTTTTTGAAAATTATTAAATTGTTTGTTTTTTAAATCGGTTTGATTGATTGAATTGATTGACAGATTGATTGATTGATTGATTGATCATTTTTTATTCTTATACATAAATAAACGCCAACTTAAATCTAAAAACAAAAGGAATACTTTACTATTCAAGCAGTGAGCTCCTTTTTCTAATTTCTAATCAATGAGTTGACCTTACGGACAGAATTCAGTACAAAATAATACGACTTTAGGCCGGTATTCCATCTATACGGGAACATGTAGCGTAAACGTGAAGCGCAAACATGAACAATCAAACAAACGATTTTCTATTTATGTATTCCTTATCGGCGTGAGCGCGACGTGAGCGTGAAACTTTAATTTATGACACGTGACCGTGTAGCACGAGCGTGAAACCGATCGTAACATATAGTGATTTTTCACGTTCACGCACGGCATTTACGGACGAGAAGCCACCATGAAAGGTCATCTGTGTATGCCAGATGAAACAGAAACCGGACGAATGGAATAATGTGAGCGTGAAAACTCACGTCTCACGTTCAAGTTTCACGCTAAACGTTCACGTCGCGCTCCCGTATGAATGGAATACCGGCCTCAGTCCCCATATCTCATATTCATACTAACTTCATTATGCAATCAATTACATTTATTTCTTGGTAATTACAAAGTTATAAAGAAATTTCACCCAAACTTGAAAATATTAAGAAATATGTTGGTATGTTATCTATTCATTCATTTTATAGTTATAAAAAAATGAAAATGCTGAAAGGATTGAAAGGGCAAGCATTTTTAAAGAAATTGGGGGGAAAATGAAATAATTTTGCACTGTTATTAGGTAATTTTTTATTCGATTTCATCCATGCATGTCTACATAATTGTTACATTAATTGTAGATGAATAATAAAAAAAACTATTTAGATATTTTAATAATAATGCATTCCGTTTAAACTTCCAATCGATTAGTTCACAACGCTATCAGTATTTTTGTTATTATGTTAAAATAAAATTACAGTTATGTTTCATCCCTGCTTAATACCCTGTAATACCCTGTATTGCATTTATGATAATGTAAATTATATTATAATTTACATTTTGTCGAAACCGATATATAATTTGTTGAATGTGACAAAAAATGAAATATATCTTTTTTACGATAATCATTCACGTCAAGTCAGTAAAAGTTGATGCTTTACGTTTCAAATATAATTCACCTTTCGAATACCTTTCTAATGGTGGAATAAATTAGTCATAAAATTAGCATCTTATCTTTATTGCTTCTTTTCAGGAAAATGATATTCAGTGGCAAGTCATAAAACTTAATCATTCATAAATGGCACTTTAAACATGTAAATCATACTTTCAAATGGTTCAGACTTGCAAGCGTTACATTATCTAGATTATAAGCAATAGGCGAACAATATTTAAAAAGAGCAAATTAAATAATGCTTTAACTTTTGATTGATGGAACATTTTCCCTATACCAAATGATATTTTCTTTAAATGAAGAATCTAGTGAGAATTTGATAGAATAAACAAAAATTATACAGGGTGACTCTTTTATGACAGAATGTCCCATACAATGGCCTTAGATGAAATTGCCAAGACCAGCGTACACAATTATAAATGTATGTTACAGGTTTTCAGACCTACTTTTTTATTGCAGTTAGTAGACGTATTAGCTCATTTCTTTCTGCTTTGAGAATGAGTTTGTAATATTTTGTTTAACCTGTTTGTCGTTATGTTTTAACCATTAAGGTTTTCATTTTACTCATATTTTATACTTATCGAGAAGTATAATTATGGTTTCAATGTTAAAAATGACTTGAAATCAAAGTTTCAAGTCAAACATTTATATTTTATGACAAAAGGCTATTTTATTTATTTATTAATGTTTTTATCTTTTTTTTATTGCATCAAAACACTTGACCTTTCATTTCAGACATACACTTTTTAGCAATACGCGAGAAATATATACCGTAAAATATAAGTTCTCACTGTCATTTTAACATTCAATCTTTTTTTTAAAATACTTATCCTAGTTTATATAGAAAAAAAATGATGTCACCCAATCTGTAATAAATAAAATGTTTGATGACACAATTACATATATTATGGGAAAGAAACGGCGACAAAAAAAAACGAAAAAAAAACAAAAAAAAAAAAAAAAAAAAAAAAAAAAAAAAAAAAAAAAAAAACGAAAAAAAGTACACACACACAGTTTTCTTAGATAGTTTGTACCGTATTGAGTTCTTTATATAACATGTAATAGAAAGTTTACAAGTTTATTGTTTATTTGGCAAAAACGGTATCTAATATGACTTTGACCATATACAATTTTTATTATACAAGATGTACAATATAAATATGTATACAAACAATATGTAAGAAACAATAAGATATGAACTGGTTAATATATATTTTATTTTTAACTTATTAAAATTTTAAGGAGCAAGCAATCTGTTCACAGTCATTCAGTAAATCTACTTCTTGTATTTTTACTAGGCAACAGAAAAATAAAATCTATTCAGAGAAAGGAATAATTAATAAAATATTTTGGACGTATTTCCCTATGAAAAGAACAACAAAGCAAAATGTGATATTCATTTTCTACACTTCTATTACACAGTTTCCAAATACGATCATTTCTATCGATTTCAACGAATCTTCCACTTTTATTTTCAAAGTTATGTGACGATACTCCAAATCGAGATATTGTTTGTCCCGGATGAGTTTTTTCTATTACATCTAAATATTCTTATGTAAATGCAATCTTTAATGAACTGTAAATTTAAGTTTAGATTGATTTGAAATAGTTTTACTCCACTCCTGGAAATTCTAGTCTCGTAATCTTTGCTTTAACATTTGAAAATAGTCTATATGGAACTTTAATTTATTTTATAAATATCAGAAACCTAAATTGTGCAGTAAGTTCATTTTACAGATAATGCCAAAGAGCTACATGAATTTAAATGGGCTGATACCTTTAACTCTGTAAAAAATATTATACATAAGTGAGTCTGGATATTTCATTATCTTGATCCAATGTTTCAAAACTCGTTCTTTACATAATAGTAATAGGAAAACGATCTAGGTCTCATAACACTGCGGCATTTAATGTCTAGGTTTGAAAACCATGCATCCTCTTACAAAAAAGAAAATGAAGTTTATCAATTTATTTCAGATGATTTGCTCCCCATACTTCTGAACAGTACAGGAGAATAGGAACTACAAGATAGTCAAACAAGGACATTTGCATTTTCATATCAAGATTTAATCTACTAAAGACTGATAAAGATTGTTAATATACGCTTTCAGAGCCTAGACGCTTTAGGTCATGACACCATTTTCCATATAACCTGTGTTGTAAAATTAAACGCCAATATAACAGAATAATCAGTATCTAACTTGGTACCATTTACATACCATGTGAAATTGCATTGATACCCTATTTCAATATGTATGAATGCTATTAAGTTGGGATTGTAAATTGTTTGGGTTTGTGGCAAACAGAACTATGCCATCTGCAAACAATAAAATATGCACAGATAATAGAGTCAAATGATTTTCAACTGTGACAAATCAATGATATTTTAATATCATTTACAAATAAGATCAACAATAGAGGAGACAGTGAATCCCCTTGTTTTACACCAAAAGAAACATTAAACATCAAGATGCTATGTTTTTTACACAATATTTAACTTTTTGATAGATAGATTTCACCATTTATACAATTTTACAGCTTATACAATTTTATATTAATTTCTACCGCAATGCCTCATGTATAACCGTATCAACAGCCGTTCGTAATCAAGAAATGCGCAGTAGAGTTTAGATTTTTTAGAAAACTCTTTCTTGATAAAACTCTTTCTTGATAATACTACATGCAACATAAATTCACAATAAGGAGCAGTACTTTGTCCATCTCTGAACAAAACTGTGATTCATTAAAGATATTAGATTCCTCAAACCATTTATTAATTCGACTAATTTGCTAATGAAAGATCTTCGAAACACAGCAACGAGAGTATATAAGCAACCGAGTCATTTGTTTTTGGTCAAATACTTCAATTTTTGTGATATCAAAAATCGAATCCTCAGACAAAAAATGAAAACATTATTCGATTTTTCATTTCTTTCATCATTAAGTATCTTTTACAAGTTGTCATTTCATTGGATGGTAAGCAAGTTTATCATCAGATCTTTACATGTAAAAAACAAGTGAACATAAATATGAGGGTAACAGAATTCTGATTTATGACAGACACAGAAAGTAAGTATATAACATGATTTATTACTTTAAAATGTAATTAACAATAAAATACCAAAACAATAACAAAAACAACAACAACAACAACAAAAAAAACAGAAAAAAAAACAAACATGAATAAACTGAGCATTTGTTTCACTAATACTCCTGATTCCTTTCAGCTCTTTTGCTGATTTTTTTTCTAAAATTACCTTTGCAATATCTGGTGTTTTATTAAAACCCCAGACCCTCAGACCCATATGTTAATAACTGCAAAATCATAATATAAAGTCATTAATCTAGGTTAAAACTACCTTAACCATATTTTGAATGCCATTGTAACCGTTTTTGGTTTATATTAGCAACAAAAACATCCAAGCCTACGATCCAACAACGTTTTGTTTTTAAAAAATCACTTTTCAAAATTTTAGAGATCAAAACATTGCAATTCAGTGATATTTTTCTTTGTAGTAGTTGAAAAATTAAAAGGATAATAAAACTTGAAAAGAAAAAAATTATAGAAATCTGGAAATAAAGTGATCCCTCGGAAGCATTAATCACAACAAAATTACATAAGAATTGCACTTTAAAAATGTTTTGACCTTTTGTAAAGAAAAGGAATTACGTATAAATTGTTTAAAATGGGAGTATCTCTCAAAATTTAAAAATATTACGTTGTATATATACCTGTGTAAAGTCACGTGTAAGAGGAAATGGAAGATTGTCTGATTATTTCGATAGTTATATGGGCTTAAAACAAGGGAAACCACTCTCACATTTTTTATTTATTCTTTTCGTCAATGATATGCACAGTGATTTGCTTAATTATACTGTTTGGTCTTCCGCAGTGGATGATATACAAATATTTCTTTTATTATTTGCTGATGACACAGTGTTATGTTTTTACTCTGAAGAAGGTTAACAGCAACTTTTGAACAAAATGAAAAATTATTGTAACGATTGAGATATTTGTGTTAATTTGCATAAATGATGATTTAAAGGTCTACTCTCATAGCAAACGTCTTAAAGTTGTAAAATCATTTTCCTATATTTGTATAACCTTGTCATCTAAAAAAGAATTTAATATCAAGCTCAATAATTTTCTCTAACCAAGTATTCAAAACATTGTTTTTTCTGAATTCCTTATTTGACCATAATACCTTGAATGTATCAGAGAATATTAGACTATTCAATACTACGATTTTATTAATTTTCACGTTAGGATCATAGGTATGGGCCGTTAATAACTCACTACATATTGCTACAGTAACTTGGCGATGGATAGGTATTGTTTTTGCCTATAACATATTGACTATAAAGAAAATAGTACAAAAGATGGACTTTAAAAAAGAAATGTAGCTTTGCTTTATTCTTTTTTACCAAGTCTGAATTATGGCTTTTGAATGAAACTGTCACTCATTGAAAAAACGTCTAGAAATTATATTATTATAAAGAAATATAAAGATAAATCAAACAAAATTATTGCTCATAAACAAAGATAAACTAAGAAATCAGTTAATCTAAAATAGATTGATTAAATAGTTAGTCTAGATCTAAAAAATAATCTTATATGCATGTTATTTATTCAAGCAGTAAAACAGTGCGGTAATGTGTTTCTTTTTTGCTATGGCAAGTTTTTATATGACTGTTTTTTAATTAAATCTTTCATAACATGTTCTTGGATAGGATTGTTAAACTTGAATAATTAATTGCTCATTAAATTGTATGTAAGTTTTATTTTCAATCCGACCAAAAGATATTTGCAATGTAAGTTTGGAAGAGATGTATTTACATACAAACGTACGAGCAAAGTTAAATCCTGTATTATTTCTCCTTTTTTATTTGCATCATCATCAATATCATCTTTTTCGTTTTGATCTTGTTCATTTCTCAATTGAAATAGTTGTTTTAAATAACATCTTACACAAGAAACAAATTTTCTATTTATTTCATGCTTAAATAACATTTTTAATGACTTTTCTTCAATATTATCTGGAATATCAAAATCTGTTTTCCCAACTGATAGCTCTTAATATCAGAGGAATTCTTCATAAATACATAAAGTCTTGAGCTAAAACAAAAGTTCAAAAATCAACGTTTAATGGTGATGATATATTAAAAAAATATGAATGATCGCTTGTTTTAATAATTGAAACAAACAATTCTAAAAGAAGAAAAAGCTACACCATGCCGTGCTTTTTTCCGTTATTTTCGGCGAAAGTTTATATTACACTATGATTGTAATGTAAACGATCAACATAAAATTTGTGTATTTCACAGCAAGAAAACAAATTGTGTTTGATTCAGAGGAATTTCATTTGGATTTGTTAATCATAGATTAACTTAAAAAACTAATTTGAGAATTGTTACAGACAATAAATAATTGTTGAAAGATGTGTGAACATTAAAGAAGGGACTAGAAATCTGCAAAACATGGAATTTTGAAAAGCTATCTTACAAACGCTGGGCTGTTTACTTATTCTTCGGGCTGGTGACTGTCACTGCTTTTCACATTGTATAAGGTAGTTAGTTATTGATCGTAGGATACTTAAATATGCCTAAATGTCATCAGGAGCAGTTTTGCATGAGGAAGGAAGTGTATTTTTCAGACTGATAAAATGAAACAAAAAATTTAGAGACGATAATTGTCGATTGGTAATTTGAATGAGTTGAAGTAAGTTTCATCTTTTAGTACGCTTAAAATTTCAGTTATTTATCATTTTAGCTTTGCTTTTTTCTAAACAGCCCTAATAATGTCGGAATTGTAAGCAAAAATAAAATTGAGGAACCACATTGGGAAAACTTTTTGAAAATAGTCTCGTCATTGACAAGTGTGAAATTCATATTTTGATAATTTGATTAGTCTTTGTCTTATGTTTTTTCGTCCAATGAGAATATCTAACTTTGTAAAATGTTGACGGTCTATTTCGCATAAACTGCTCTAAATAGCAACCTTTAAACGCATTTAAAGATTCTATCTGGATAACCTACGAAAAGTTCAATGACTTAATTAGTTAGACGCTAATATGACAAAAAATATTAAGGTGGTAGGTACAGTTTTCCTGGCTCCCTTCTTAGCATACAACTGGCCGCGTCAAAATCAAAACCTCACGGGTCTGTAATGACAGGCCTGAAATGAATGCAATTCATTTTTAACATAACCATATACGTATTCCACAGGAACTATCAATAAGTTAAAAAACTCTTCACAGTAATTTGATTGGCAACCTTCACAAACTTCAAGTGACCATATAAAAAGACACGTGTCTTCACAATGGAGGCTACTAAAACTACTCCGAAGAAAACTACGTCCTTTTTTTTGTGACAAAAACCAACGCTATTTAATCTTCTATTTTGAAAAACCAAAGTTATTCATAAACTGAATACAATGTTAGACAAAAGTTTTCATTTTTATAGACTGCAAGCATACTACTTTCAATTCACTTGAAATGACAACGAATAACGGGTATATATACATGTATCTCCAAAATAACATGTGCTTTAATTTTTTACCTTCTTAACTCCTTTTAAGTAATTACATTTAAGTGCATATACAAGAAAATATAGGCCTATCACAATCAAAATGATTTTTCTAAATTAAATCTTTATCAATTTTTTGCTAAACTTGTGATTGCAGCCGTCTGTGTTCCAACGCAAAGTGAGATTACATGTCCAATTTAGACAGCCAATAAGTTTTGCTTACTATTTGACAAGATCAACTATAAAAATAAGCAAATTTTGAAAACAGCCCCTCATGAGCTAGAATCTCTTTGTTGGAAAATGGTCTAACAAGTGTTTAAAGTAGTGGTCTAACAAGTGTTTAAAGTAGGGTAGGGTAGTATCTTTATACATATTTCAAACATTTGAGAAGGCGATTTGTTAGCTGAATGTTTAAATGTTTGTTTCCTAATAATATCAGTCAATACAAAAAAATTTGAAATCATAAAAATTATATTATGCTTTTATAGATTATTTAGAGTTTCCACGTTTCTGAAAAAGAGCCATTCTATTGTCTTAGCTTTAGTTCAGAAAAGTGCCCATGTAACTCGTATTTACGGTGTTTTTTTAGTAGCCTAACTTCGGTAAAATGTCGTTTTTAGAATCAAGAATTTTACGTTAAAAATCGTTACATTCAATCACATTTGAGTTCTACACACCTTTCAAAAGGGTCTTTGTCCCGAAACCAAGTGCCTATGATAATAACTAGATAAACATACTTTCATCGCTAATCTCATGGTTGACACGATGACGTCACTATTAATGTGATGTCATGTTACGTGTAAACGTAAATACTAGCGAGTGGAGGGAGAGGTACATGTTTTAATTATTATTTACCTGTCTTTCTTATGGATTAGCATTTAAATGTTATAAAGTATTATCGCATGGTTTGGAACATTTTCTTTGTTCTTACCAACCATTTATATCTATATCCTCGTTATATCCTCGTAAGTTACTAACTCGTTTCATAGTTATAAATCTACTGTATAACGATTACATATATACTCAACATCACTAATTCCACGTCATCACTTATTTCACGGTAATGGCATATTTTCATGTGACCAGTATTAAAATTGGTCAGAATTGAAATATTTTATTCATACTCCTAAGCAACAAAGTTTTTGTGCAAAATATGTTAAATCTTTATATTAAAATTACGTAAAACAGAACAACATTTTACAAATTTCTGCAAAAAGCACCAATAGTCCATTAAATTTGTGCGTACGTCTGAAACAATCATCATTTTCTAAATGTTCTAGTTTTTTGAAAAAATAAATTTTGAGTTACAAAGTAAAGATATTTGTAATACATGTATTTAAAATTAAGCAAAATAACATGTGTAACTGAAACAACTGAAAATGTAACACTATTACCACGATTTAAATGATGACATATTATTTTCAAAATGACCGGCATATGGTCTTCGTTTAGTCCATTAAAACTGACTTTGACCGAACATATTGTTGTTTCCTTGTGTCACACAGCAGAAAAGACCTATATAATATAGATTATGGCAATTTTGTACCATAAGTTTCATTTGTTGTTTTCTTTCTTGTTTCAAAGCGTTAAAGCCACTGACCTTGTTGACAAAAGCGTTAATATATCGGATTTTCTTTTCCATAATCTACTACGTTACTAACGCAGTAGCCAATATAAATAGTAGAAGATAATTCATTTAACGCGGTCACGTGTCACAACAGTGATCCGGAAAAATCCCGGTATCCGGTATGCCCGGAATCGTTTATCAATTTTCGTCATTAAATAGGCCCCTATCTCATTTCAAGCTTAAGGTTAAATCGATAAATTGGTCATCATATATATGAAATAATTAATCTATTATAATTTTTAGTGCCATGAATTACTACAAATATAAAAACAAAAGCGGTTATTCGTATCCCTTTATGTTTGATAAAATCTCGGATTCCGTGCGTTCCGGTATTGTCCTGTACGATCACGTGATACTAGAAAAAACCCGGATGAAAGAATTCCGTGGTATAATAAAAGAAGGTATTTCCTGTTGGTGGAAAAGCGAACTGTTTGTTTTCAGAGCAATAATGCTAAAATATGAACATTTTGAAGTGTCATTTCGATTTCTTTCAACTAACTAATGTTTTGAGGGAGGATTTTGAAATATTAGCAAGAGGGCAGTTTTTCTGCTATCTTCTGAAGGTCAGCTGCTTTAATTACCGTGAAGTTAAGAGGAGCACATTTTACTTACATAGAGCTATCAAAATCTAGGTTTAAATCAATTAATTCTTGTTTGTAGTTTTAAATCGTCTTCTTTGCCTCGAGATTTTGTCAAGTCCCTTAGATTCCACTCTGTCCTTGATTCGATGACGGTTTTGTTGTTAAGGTCCCGTTATCCGTAAGTCAGTTACGTACAAGAAAAAAGGGCTTTCACCATCATTAGTTTCATCAAGTTTCTGTCTAAGTGACTAAGTGAAACTGACTAAGGCCTAGATTCTAATAAAACTGTTCAGACTCTGAAAATACTTAAGGACCGAATGATTTATAATATAGGCCTAGTAATCGCAAATACAAAGTTATCATGCTATAAATTTTCAATTGAGTCAATTTTGTAAGATCTACCAGATAGAATATAGATCTAAACAAATTAGATATAAACTTATTTTTTTCTGATTTTTAACTTGATAGATTCTAATTTTTTTGAAAAACATAAAAAAAAGAAGCAAATATCTTGTTATTTTGTAAACTTCATGACAGGCTATACTGCACTGTAGTTTTCAGCTGAACATAAGGGTACATGTATAGGAAATCACTGCAATGAAACATATTTCCATGTTTACACTGGTGTCTTGTCTGACCACTTTCCTCTAAATTCAGCCAATAAACAGAATTTAAGTTGAAGGCTTTCAAATTGTAAATTAAAAAAGAGAGAAAACTGCGTGTAATGAACAGAAAATTCAAGGTTTTTTCTATAAATACAGGATTTAATTTACATTTTGTAGAATGAAATTTATAATATATCATAAGCGCTCGAGACTACCGCCACTCATGAAATATTTATTTTCATACCACTCGGTGAAAATAAATTCGGTATAAATTTATAGAAAAACTTGAATATCCTCTAAGTATTGTGGCATATTTCTACAAGTCACATTAGTTATATAGGTGCATGGTTAACGTCTGACTGAACGTTGACCACTATATTGTCCCGTTAACAACTTGTGCCTTGTAAAACCGTAAAACGTTGATTATTTATTAGGACAGCGCAGAACTAGACAAAATCAAACTGTTGCAAAAATATTTTGAACATTTTAGGTCGCTACTAGAAATTCTGTGCAAATCTGAAACGTGGAAACTTGACGAGGTATGTCTATACGAATTCAACCGAGGACTCGACAGATATTGAAAGGTAGAGTACAACTATATACCCGTACAGTTACTAATATTCCCTATGTAAAATAATCAGTGAATTTATTCTAAATGATATTTTATTGTCTTTAAGAAATTAAGAGTTGACTCAGGTGAATGACTTAGAAAATAAATATATACTTAGAAGTCATTGATGATTTATTTTCAATATCACTTTGATTCAATCCAAAGCTGTAGATGTGCAGTGATTTTTATCGTGCATGAGAAGCACGGCGATGCATTTTAATTACGTCCCCGCAGGGCTATACTTGCATATAGTATAAGTCTGATTCGGTAATTACAGTAATACATTTTTTTCTGTTTGTTTTTCTAAACTTGTTACGTGCGACTACGTGTCATTTAACAGTTCGATTATGAAACTACTTGAATCGTCATTGCAGAATATGCAGTCAGTTATTCCAGTCACACATATATAATAAACACGTGTCTGTATGATTTTATCCATTAAAGCCTGCGTCACATTACAATCCGATTAGGTTAACGATGGAGTACCGATGCCTGAACGGGCTGAAATTGCCTTTTTTTTTTAAGGTCTCCGGCCGGTGACTCTCCGGTGTGAAGTGACCGGTGGGGCACCGTACGGGTATTCGGATAATTTTAGTTATTTTCTTCCGGCATCCGGTACTTCGCCAACGCAACGAAGCAGACACGGTAAAATACCCTCAGATACCCGGCCGGACTCCTTTTGTTATCGGTTACATACCGGTTAGAATTTGTACCTCCTGGGCGCCAAATATTCCTCCAGTTTCCTAGCGGTATCTGAGCGGTCACCGAAGGCGTCTCGGCAGGTTACTGACCGGGACCCGGATGGACGCAGTACGTCGCACGTATGGTCCTAAAATGTCCGTAAGGATAGCGTTTTGGCTTATTAAACAGACCTTACGGCAGGTAAAGCCTTTGACCCGTGTTCAATTCTCGGACGACGGTGAAGGTCACTTTCGTTGTACAGATGTTATCAGTACCTTGCGAAGTGAAAGAGATTATTTCTGTTTAACTGCTTGACAGACTGTCCAGGAACGATGCGGTGGCTGAACTGTGCTCTGGTATGTACATTCAAGTTGGCTTACAGCCAAAGTTCTCAGGGTAAATCATAAATAACACCATCATTCTCTCATTAGCCAGCGTGAAGAGCTGAATCGGTTAAATGGCTAGACTTGTAATCTGTACATTGTGGGTTCGATTCCCGGGATAACCAACTGAAATTACTAGGAATCTTTCAGACGAGACTTTAAAGCGAGATCCCCTGTATGAGTGCTTAAACACTTGGATAGGTAAAAAAGGAGAAGATTGTTTGTAGTCCTGCTTGGCTTTTGGACGCTGGTCACCCTGTGTTGCTAGATAGTCGGGGTTGCGTTCATTGAACGCCGCCTTCCTTGTTGATCTTGTTTTTCATATTTTTCTGAAATTAGGGCATCTTGCTATCTGTATCTTGCGCTGTCCTCCAACATCTAGAACGACTAATACTCTTCTGGAGGACTCGCCTATACGGGCAACCGATGGCGAGTATTTAGAAACTCAATTACACACACATATTCTCTCAGTTTTCACACACGTCCATGGAGGTTTCTAAAAGTTTTCAAGTTTCATTTACAATCTTTTATGGAAAACTTTGATTTCAGAGTGTAATATACCTTCCAAAACAGAAAGCAAAGAAGGGGTGGGGGAGAAATCAGAGGAGAAGAAGGCAAGGAAAAATGCCAACAAAAGAGGGGGTGTGAATAACGGCCGGAAAATGGGATAGCATGCCATACGAATACCGTCCGACAGCCGACCAGATATCGCACGTATACTTTACCGTCACCGTACGATTGTTGCAAACAGGCCAGATAACGGAAGGCAACTGGACATTTATCGTACGGTAGTCTGCCGGGTACCTTTAGAATATCGACCGGTGTCCAGAAAGAAGACGCCGAGGGTTTTCACCGGCTGACCGGGCGAGTACCCTTCGGAAACCGTCCGAATACCTAACTGACCACAGAGGGAAAATGACCGCCCACTTCTTCCCAGACATGATTTAAATGTTTCTCTCCGATCTCAAATTATCAACAGTGTCCCATCGATCCCACCATATCGGCCGGTCCCCGTTTGTAATTGTGACGTAGGCATAATATAATGCATGTTTTCCTTTCCGTTACTATGTAACTCTAATAGTCTCAAATGGTATTCGGTGTATTAACAATAATCTAAAGTTAACCTGTAATTTTTGTTAATAAATATAAAGTTGAAATGGTATGTATAATGTGTATGAAATACTTTGTAGACTAATATTATTTTTTCAAGGTTTAAACGACTATCTACAATCAAACGATATTTGTATTAATACTGATAATTAAAGTAACAATCAAATTGTTGCGGTTGATACGACATACAAGTCGTGTTTTGTGTTTACTGGAATATCTGCCTTTGCAAAAAAGTGTATTTGGTAAATACATGTACACGAGTAAGAGTAGGAACACAAAATAACCATCCTGTATGCAACTGTTTGTACGATATTGACATACATGTATATTTTGTTTACAATAAAGCGTATTATAAACGCTAACTGTATTAACAGTTGTTGTCAGTAGAAACCAACCAAGGTATGTATCAAAATCATACAGACTTGACGATAATGCAAGGTTCTGATGATAATAATACAATGAAAAAGTTAAGTATGAATTCATTCATTTCGAATAAGCTGCCAGCGGTCACATTTCTGTTGTTCCTCACTTACGGTGACTTCGAGATTACATATCTACTTATTACTTGAAATCATTGAAATGACAACTTTATTTCCTTTAAAAGTAATCAATTCCCTCACATTTGATACCAAGATTTGTATTTGGTAAAAAAGATGTTTGAGTTATGGAGCTCACATTTGAATTAGTTCTGAAAAATGAGTGGCGAGCATACCTTCACTTGATCTTAATATATATATATAAATATTTTATATGTATCTTTTTTTTAGAGGGAATGGGGTGTAGCGACCAATTACACCTTCGAAACATTGATTTTATTAAAAAAATCATACGATGTAAGCCGATTGTGAACAGGCCTTTTTTCAATTTCAACTTATTGACTGCAACACAGTTACATTCTTTTGACCTTAATCAAATTCAGGATAAAGGCAATATTTCAAATAGATAAAATTTTTTTTTATAAAAGATCCAATCCCGCTTTCAGTAGAAACCCCCATGTTGCTTTTATCATGATTATACTACCATTTGTACCATTTATTTATTTTCGATATCAAAATTTCCGCTCATCTAGGTTTTCATTTGCCAATAGTTTAACTAAAACATTATATTTATTCGGGGACAAAAATGTTACCAGTACTGCTTAAAAATTTATTTCTCACACAAAAAAAATATACATAATCGTATTTGTTCATTTTCAGGATGAAATAATTACTCTTTTACGACATTTTAAATCTAACTATGTATATATATAGATAAACAATGAATACGTTTCAGAGTTAAATTTATTAATATTAAAGACATATGAATAAATAACATAAAACACACATATGGCATAACTCTTATCTGCACTGTGGCCTTTGCAACTTACAAAGATGCAAATGATAGCATGGCATCATTGAAGATATGGAACCGTCTATTGATTGTATGACATCATTGATGGTATGGGACCATTTATTGATTATGATATCATTAATGGTATGGGACTATTCATTGTTTTATGATTTCATTGATTGTATGGGACCATTTATTGATTAATGATATCATTGATGGTATGGGACCATTTATTAATTTATGATATCATTGATGGTATGGCACAATTTATTGATTAATTATATCATTGATGGTATGGGACCACTTATTGAGTTATGATATCATTGATGGTATGGGACAATTTATTGATTTATGATATCATTGATGGTATGGTAACATTTATTGATTTATTATATCATTGATGGTATGGGACCATTTATTGTTTTATGATATCATTGATGGTATGGGACCATTTATTGATTTATGATATCATTGATGGTATGGGACCATTTATTGATTTATGATATCATTGATGGTATGGTACCATTTATTGATTTATGATATCATTGATGGTATGGAACCATTTATTGATTTATGATATCATTGATGGTATGGCACCATTTATTGATTTATGATATCATTGATGGTATGGGACCATTTATTGTTTTATGATATCATTGATGGCATGGCACAATTTATTGATTTATGATATCATTGATGGTATGGTAACATTTATTGATTTATGATATCATTGATGGTATGGCACCATTTATTGAATAATTATATCATCGATGGTATGATAACATTCATTGATTGATGATATCATTGAAAGTATAACACAAGTCATTAATCGATGGCAAAGATGATGATATGGAACCATTTATTGATTGTATGGTAAAATGAGCAAGAGGCAATTTATCAATATACAATAGCGACAAAAATATTGGTAAAAGTGGTAAAATACTGCTGATAATACGATGTTAATGTTGAAATGACGTCATTAACGCTATGACGCCATGAGTAAATGACAAAAGACACTGTCATCAATAATAGTTATCACAGATATTTTTTACCTAAACACAATCAACTAAATTAATATCTAAAAACATGTTATTAGAAAAAAAATATTTATAAGCAAGAATACAAATGTAAAACGTATAATTAATGGAAATTATATCATGTTAAACTAAAAAAGACATTAAAAGTCAAAACAATTCGAAAATGAACATAAATTTACATTCTTTATTTCTCATAAAATGAACTGTTCATAATAATTATTATAATAAAAAATTCACAACCTCTGCTGTTCGTCGTGAAATACAAACAAAATATTCACCGAATTCTTTTTGATGATAAAATAATTCAATAGTGATTTAAGGTATATATATTTTTTTTATATTTAAACACGCAACTTGTTTACAGTTCAGTAACATCACATTGTATTCATAGAATAAGCATACAACCGGTTATACAATAATAACTAGCGCACACATAACCCCACAAATGTCATTGAATGAAGATATTGATATAGTTATCTAGTTATTTTTTAATAAAGCCAATACCTTCAATCTTTTAAATCAAATATTCAACTGTAATCAATATTTTTGACTATAGAATTGAAAAAAAATTTGAGATCTACTGTAACTGACATTGTATAATTTCAATACTAAAACTGTATTGTCAGATTGTTTTACAAAAGATATTTTTATATTTTTTTTGCGAAGGGGTCTTTTTTTCTTATCTGTAAACTTTACATGTATAAAAGGTTTATTATCGTCATTACAATTTAACAAAACGTTAAGCCAGCATATTTTAACAAATAACTTTATATTTATGCATGTTTTTTTTACAATTCTTTAATAAGGCATTTTCAATTATGACTATTCTTGTTATAAAACTGCCGTCTGAACCAAATGTTATATCAAATACAAAAAAATAGGAATACCACTATTCTATTTTTTTCTGTGTTAGTACTATGTTATTACTGCGAATTTCTTTAATGCATAAAATAAAATATATTATCAGTAATATAAATCAATAAAAATGTGACAGAATAAAATATAAGAAGTTATACAATAATGAGTGTTAGGTCACACACAGTACATTTAAAAGGTTATATTTTGTTTCATGTAAAGTCAGAAATCTTTATTTTTGTATTAAAAAAAGATCAAGTAATCATTTACAGGTGAAAACATAGGAAGGAAAAATATACATGAACATATATGGCTAGCAATGCCATAAAATAAAAAGGTAACCATTGAAAAAAATACAACAAAAAAACTCAACAAAAAAAGATAAACAAACCTATACACAAAAATGCATGAAAAGAAGAATAATGTGAGAGATGTAATATCGTCAGTGCTTATAGAATAATACTGTATTTATTTAAACAATAACTTTTTGTCATTTTTTTCTGTGTAGTATTTAATAATAATATATTTTAGCCATGACACCATCCTGGGATAGGTATTCACTCTCCCACAACCCTTGCTTTTCTTTCATTCCATGCATCTCATTCGTCACATAAAAATAAAATTTTACTATTAAAGCTGCACGCCTCCAGATGAGCATAAATATTTTGATATAATAAAACCTGAAAAAAATGTACTAAGATTTTAGGTATAAAAATTCAAAATTCTAGTATTCATTTACTTGCTATGTGTGATTAATGGCCGATTTTAAGTATATATAACTAAATTTCTGATGCGTTACTAACGCAGTAAGGGTTATTTTTTCATATCTTGACCTCTTTGTGGATATGGGTTGTAGGTGCCATTGATAATGTGTAAATTGCATTCTTTTGGTAATATTAAACTGTTAAATACATTTTCAAATTTTCATGAAAATTAGCATGAATCTGGAGGCGTGCTGCTTTAAAGCATTGGAGTTTAGTAAATATCTTCATCATTTTTTAACATAATCTATTTTCAAAATCTTATGAATAAGGCCAATTTTGTTGTTTGACATCTTATACTGTTCAGAGATGCATGAATTAAATTGACGTTTAATGAATTAGAAACGTTATATATCCAGCAGCCATGTTTATGTTAATTCACGAACGGTCACAGGTCGGCGTATACAAATAGGTCATATCTTGAAACTAAATCTATGCACCATGGCCATTGATTGCATTTGTTGTTGTTATAATTATTATTTTTTGCATTTAGCCTTCCAAATATTTCTAATCATATCTGGTGTCATTGAATGTGCAGTAAACAATTTATTTCCTTTATAAAGACATGCTTCAAATTTTGGTCTATCAATATGAAAACCAGATTTGTGTAATACGCTACCCCCTATCAAACGTAAACAAAGAGAAACGTATATGTCCTCAAGGTGAAAAAATGGCACTGTATATGAAATATTATATATTTTCTTTACAACGTTCATACTTGTTGCATACGCTGTACCGGAACAAAATCCTGGATATTGTTTTTCTTTGTAGGAGCGTTCTGATGCGTACCATTTTGATTTTGAATTTCTGATTGGTCTTGCACTTTTAGAGCAGGATCCTGTGATTTTGTTTTGTAAGTCTTGAGCACTTGAGTTAAGATAAGCCAAAAGATTTGGAATGTTGATGTACATGTCGTCATCTGCTTTGAGAACAAATCTGGCATGGGGGCACATTGTTGCTGCATATTTGAACCCCATCACCGTCTTATATGTCAGATTCATATACACGTCAACGAAATCTTCTTGTATGATATCATGATACGAGTTTGCTTCCTTTGTTAAAGAACTTTGATCCTTTTCGCTTTTTATTGCACCCACTAAAAATGCATAACGGACGTTCGCCGTGTTGGTTTTGGAAAATGTTAGCCATGATTTTCGAATAGCATCCCGTGCTTGGACATTTTTGGCTTGTGTTATAACCATTATAAATAAATCAATAATTTGATTTGAATTATTTTTCTTACAAATCAATTCGTTGTTTATCACATATCTAAAATCATGAGGAAAACAGTTTTCGCACCGTTTCTTTCTAACATCTTCTTTTTTCTGTGTTATATTCGCTGATACGGTTCCTTTCGAGATATTATGTTGATTTTGGATAGCACTATCGTTGTTCTTCTGCGCATGCGCACTTAAATTTCTTGTTTGAAGAAACATTTTCACCGAGGTTTGAAATCCCTTTTCAAAATAGTTTAATTGAATGAACGGAATATAAACAACGAGAAATACAGTTGATATTATAAAAATGGTAATAGTCCATTTTCTTACCTCAACCATAATGAATAATCCCGTGATTTTAACAGAAATAGTTATCAAAAATATTATCCATTTTTCACATTGTTTCATATAAAGTACCGCTACATTTTATGTTAAATACCGTTCACATGATTTTATTTTCCAATTTCCGAAATAAAAAAATGGTTGTTTGATGGTAAATTCGCGTACACATATCATTTTACACGACATATTCTAAATCCTTCCTCCGTAAACATTGAATAAATTATCCTTTAGTCAAGTTTAAAACATGTACATTGTCGTCATTTGTACGAATTTTAAACGTACACGACAAAAATACCACACGTTGAATTGTGTAAATTTTAAATTGAAATATTTTAGCCAGATTTTTGGTGTGTTAAAGATTGTTCT
This sequence comes from Ruditapes philippinarum, assembly GCF_026571515.1. Lineage (NCBI taxonomy): Eukaryota > Metazoa > Mollusca > Bivalvia > Venerida > Veneridae > Ruditapes > Ruditapes philippinarum. The sequence continues at coordinate 48,980 of NW_026858304.1, forward strand.
TAAATTTTTTATGAATGATCAAACAGCAAGGGTATAGTAAACAAGAGGGCCATAATGGCCCTAGATCGCTCACCTGACCCATCAAACTCATCCAAACAATTACCTAGACAAGCATTCTGACCAAGCCTCATGACAGGTGAGTCAAAAATGTGACCACTACAGTGTTAACAAGGATTATCCATATTTGAGCAGTGTGACCTAGTTTTTTACCCGGATGACCCATATTCAAACTTGACCTAGAAATCATCAAAACAAACTTTCAGACCAATTTCCAGGATACTTGGATCAAAACAGTAGCAACTAGAGTGTAAACAAGATTTTTCTATTTTTAGCTCCAGTGACCTAGTTTCACATGCGATTTCGAACTCATCCGAGCAATTACCTAGACAAGCATCCTGACCAAGTTTGATGATAATTGAGTAGAAAATGTGACCACTAGAATGTTAACAAGGTTTTTCCATTTTTGGGCGGTGTGACCTAGTTTTTCATCCAAGATGATCCATGTTCGAACTTGACTTAGAAATCATCAAAACAAACTTTCAGACCAATTAACAGGATATTTTGATCAAAACAGTAGCCGGTAGAGTGTTAATAAGATTTTTCTATTTTTAGCTCCTGTGACCTAGTTTTTCATCCGAGATAACCAATGTTCGAACTAATCCAAGCCATCAACTAGACAAACATCCTGACCAAGTTTGATGATGATTGAGGCAAAATTGTGACATCTAGAGTGTTAACAAGGTTTTTCTTTTTTTAGCTCTTACGACCTAGTTTTTCATCCGAGATGACCCATGTTCGAACTCATCCTAGCTATCAACTAGATGAGCATCCTGACCAAGTTTGATGATGATTGAGACAAAAATGTGACCGCTGGAGTGTTAACAAGGTTTTTCTATTTTTAGCTCCAGTGACCTAGTTTTTCATCCGAGATGACCTATGTTCGAACTCATTCGAGCTATCACCTAGACAAACATCCTGACTAAGTTTGATGATGATTGAGGAAAAAATGCGACCGCTAGAGTGTTAACAACAAAATGTGAACGGACGACGGACGACGGACAATCATCGATCCTAAAAACTCATCCTGAGCATGCTCAGATGAGCTAAAAAGCGACGAGAAGAATATGTTTTGCACATAGTTTTTAAAATTTAATACTTTGCCTCATTTATAATTTAGAGGTTAAATTTACGCATGAATTGTTAAGTAGCTCCCTTTAATGAGATATTGTACAAAAGTCATTGATAATTTGTATGAGCTATCAAATTAGTCTTGAAAAAAAAATACATATATACGCAGTATGCATACTATCTTTCCTACCGCTGTAGGTTCGAGCCGCGCGGCGTCTCCGGATTCTTTTATGTGAGAAAACCATCTGGGTAACTAACGGAATGTCGAACGTCGGTTGTTCTACACGGTAACCCTTTTGTGCCTAAAATAACGCACACAGGGAGGGACACCGGCTGTCTTTCTCCACCAGTAACGCTGGAAAGTCGCTATACTCTGTTGGTGTGACGTGACACCCAATCAAGAATATAATTCAAAATCAAGTTACTTTTGTTATTGTATGGACATAATAATGAGCTATACTGACTATTTTGACATAAAGTATCTTTCTCTACGATCCATTTGATCTAATGGGACATTTTAAAAGAATAAAATGTTGTATATTTATGCCCAACAAACTCTATAACAAGTAGAGAAATTGAAAGCTCTGATCAGACTGCGCGGATCCATGCTGGTCGCAAACCCATTATGTTGGTTTTGTCATGACGCGGCTCATATAATTTCTATGTTTGGAGAGACAGCTTGTTTGTTTAAATACTATTCTATGTGCCGAAAAAACCACAGGAACTTGAAATTCTATCAATATTAATGATAATATCCAAAATATACCCCATATGCAGTATAAATAATATTTATTTATAGTATAAAGGGGGTATATTTGGATATTATCATTGATATTGGTTATTTGATAGAATTTCAAGTTCCTGTGGAAAAAAACTTAAATATTTGTTTTTCCTCCAATACAAATAATTTGTTGTGTTAGTCTTTTCTAAATAGAATGCTTTTGTATCATTTTATATTAAAACTTTATGATCGTCGACAGCTTGTATACTTCGTATATTTCCGTAAGAGTATCGGATTGATCATATTGACGCTTTATATTTTACTCGTCACGGAAAGAGACGGATGTTGCCGAAAATTTACGAGTTTATGTGCTGAATAACTTTTTTTTAAAATAATCGCATTATCAGGACGAAATTGATTGTTATAAAATGCACTTAGTGGCTGTCAAAATAAAATCGATTTAAAGATAGTGATTTACAGAAATTAAATACTGTAAAATTATCTCTTCGTCACCAAAGATGCATTATTTATGCTCCAACTATGAAAAATCGGATTAATAAGTACGAGGGATCGCCAGTTGATATTTACATTTTCATAGATTGATGGTATCGGATAATACAGGTGAATTATAAGAGCTTCAGGGAGCAGACGACTGAAAATAAAAAGCCCTTAGGAACGGAAAATGATCCTGACTGCATCTTAACAATAGCACGCGTGCAGGAATTCAACTGACCTCTGTCTGCATTGACTTTTCACATGCTGTGAATTGGTTGAATTATAGTAACTTACAGTCTTAAATATAACTGAATGCATGTTCAAAATAAAACGTAAATGATTTAAACTTGTTAATAAATGAGTCATGGTATATTGTATATACATGTATGACATGTTGGGCGTAAAAGACACATGGTAGTACATGTATTTAGTTACACGTCGGTCTGTGGGTAAGAGCAAAAATATCATCCAAAAGAAATATGTTATCAAAGACTACATTAAATACTTTAATTCAAATACATATGTGTTTTTTATCTGATTACCCCGATCAGATGTTATAATGATCTTATATTTTCAGCTACATGTAACTGTAACAAAATTGAATCAACAGTAGTTTCGTTTCTAATCTTTATTCTTCGAGAAAATTTTGATATCTACCAGTCCAAAAAAACCCAACATCATACAATGAGCCGTGTTTCATTCAGAAATAAAAAAAAACACTCCGATTTATACGGGTTATTTACTGTGAAATCTGATCATTTCTAGAATAGTCTTCATCCATTTTGTCTATTTTTGACAATGTGCAACTATGATATCCTATATCTGACTTGTGTTTTAGATTTATCTACCACACATTTGGCGTTTCTCAGAAGAAATTTGTTAAATAATCCTTCAGTGCGAATTGCCATCGTCTGGTTGTTCGAATTTCACAAATTTTCTCCTGCAATTACTTCCGCTGCTAACGGATGTTCAATTTTTACTATTCAACCAACATGACCAAAAGAGGTTGAAGAAGCAAGGAACTTCAGATTACAAACAACTTAATTATCTGGTGCTTATAGTCACTCTGGTGATGTCCAACAACTTAGTGAACTTCGAAATATTTAGAGACTGAACCGGCAAAAAAATGGAGATCATTTTTGTTTTTTTTTAAAAAGTACCACTTGAGCAGATTTTTACTGTTCAAAAAGTCTTTTACCTATGTAACATAATACTTTATTTAGTTGTATCGTACACTTACATTTATTCGACAGCAAGGGCCTATAGAATATTGTAATAATGATTACAAAAAATACAATTACAAAAGTGGATAATAGTAATATAAAATGTCAGTATCAGATTGCTTTACAAATTATATGATCGCCCTTAGACATAAAAAATTAACATGTTTTGATCAAAGAAATATATGGTACATTTAAACAAACGGACACAGCACGGCTTCATTGACAAATAAAGACCACATTGGCAACATTTCGTAACACCAGTCTACATATTTTTGCCTGGTAGAAATTCTAAAATTCACCGTTACCCTATCATCGTTACATGTTTACAATTTTATCTATCATTATTTTTGCATTATTTTTGTATTCGATATCATAAAAGTGGCTTAAGCCTATATAACCCACACGGAGACCCTTGGTTCGAGCCCAAAATTACGGTTTTTGCTTCCTCACCATCAGAATGTCTTGTGGGCGGGAAATAAGGCCTCTTCTGACAAAATAATGCAGATGGTTATACAACCAGGAAATTATCTGTAGACCATGTAGGCATCAAAAGAACCGTTGTCATATGTGAAGCCCAAAAATATCTCAGCTCATTCAAGATGGCCTCTTTTTTAGTCAGGACAACTGAATCGACATTGATTTAAATACGCTCATTGTAGTATTGTCTACACAATTCGGTTTAAAACATTACCCTTCATGTACATAAAGTCGCTATGCAAACAATAAATGTCTAGTTTTGTAGATACTATCTCTTCAAACATGTAATATGATAGTTCTAAACGCCATTTGATATTTTCACAGTGGCCTTAAAATGTAGTCCATTTTAGCAAATGAAATACATCTTCTACATTAAATATGTGACTTAAAATTGTAAATGTTGTCTCTATAAATGCAACAATAGTAAAATGTATTGACTTAGTGTAACACCTTTGGTGAATCAAGTTATTTTCTGTTTAATGACTGACCAGGTTCTGCCTATTATGTTTATCCAGTCAAATTTCAGTGGGTTCTATCCATGTTCGAAATAAAACACGCTGAGATACTTGATACTTGACCTTTATGGTGTTGATTTTAATGAAAAGAAACTATTTTTCAAACGATAGCGTGTTGCATTTAAATTTCACATAAAATACCTTCAGGTAATGTCATGTACATGTATATTTCTCCTTTGTCTAGCCATTTCTTTATTTTATTTATCGCATGGTTAGGATTTTTTTCATATGTTCTTACTAACCCATTATATTCAGTATACTTAAAATGAGGATTTGAAAACTGTATTTATTTATAACAGTGCTTTTTTTCCATTGATTCATATAGGGAAAAACAAAACTGATATATATAACAGTTGGGTTATTTTACATATATATCAAGTAGTTATATTAAGAGGTTAGAATGGGGCGGGTGTTTCACACGTTCCCAGCAAAAAAATTTAAAAAAAAAACAACAAAAACATAGTTTAATAAGCTGGTATGGGCTCATTTTTTAGAGTTTACATTTGAAACAAAAGGAAAAGGGCACAATAGAGAGAAAAGCGCTGAAAAAAGTAATTATAAACGCCGCGTGCACGCGGCGTCTAACAAATATGCATCCGTCTGTTTAGCAAATGGGGAAAATTTTAGTCTTGCTTTTGTGTTTTTTTTTTGTTTTTTTTTGTTGTTTTTTTTTGTTTTAACAATTCAAATTTTGCAAAAAAAATATTTTTTCTCATGTAGAACATGTCACCGAGCTTTAAGGATTTAACATAAACGTTTAACTGAAGTGATAGTGCCATAATTGAATATCATATTCTTTTTATCATTATCTAATTTTTCTTACGTAATAAATAACGTGTTAATAAGCCAGTCAATATTCTAATGACGGGAACCAAATTCATACTGGGAACAAGGGGTTTGACTAAAATACGCAACGGAGACTTTTTGTCGCTACGGGCGCAACGGAAATATTTTTTTTGCAAAACAGTCAAAACGTGTGCTAATACGTAAAATAATTAATATTTATGTTATAAAACAGACTAACTGAGTGAAAAAGATAAGTCTGTTTTAAAATGTATCACAAATATTTGCGATAAGTTATTTTGAAGGATTCTGTGACGATTGTTCTCTTTTGCCTAGACATTTTATTATATTTAGGCAAATATGCAATCTTGTGTTTAATCAAGTAGTTTATTTAATCTTTTATAAATAAGTAAACAAGAAGTAAATAAATATTATTTGAAATTACAAAATCGTTCGATCATAATGCAATTCGCACCAATATGTAAATGGACATATTTCCAGCGCAACGGAGATATTATTTCTTTACCTCTGTCTTTGTCTTGAATATATTTTAAGTAAACCAGTCATTTCATTTTTACTTCTTATCCAATTTATTTTGCCTCGATCTTTGTCGCAGCAACGAGCACATAACAAAAACATGGAGACAAATTGATTAGTGCTTCGGATATTCCACTGTAATAGAGAACGCTTGTCAAGGCTGATTTTGAGATTACCTGTGACTGTTCACATAATTTGGCGACGTCTTTGATGTGCAGCATCAATATTTAACTTGTTTTTTTTAAAGTTGATTTCTGTTTCAAAAATATGATGCGATAAAACAGTTTGGTGTATGAACTTGTTAGTTACGGGGATATAACACTGGTTGGGGTGACATCTCTGGATGTTGCTGCAAAAAAATCGTCTCAGACTAATGGTCTCGACAATTTTTTAGCAGAAACATCCCTCAATGTCACCCCAGCCAGTGTAAGAGTCTTGTTGTAACTTAGTCATTTCATATACTATAGAAATAATCTATTTCATAGTAAAAACGAAAAAAAGTATCTACTCTTTTTACATTTATTCGTTATTTTGCATATAGACCTAAATCACATCTGTGTTTCTTTCGAAAAGTGAAAACATATATATTGACCTACATGTCTTACGCATAATCGCTTTTACATACTTGATATATAGAGGATATTTGTTACATCTTACACAACAAACAAACAAATTTTCTTTTTATTTTATGCTTAAATACAAATTAAAACGATATTTCCTTGAAATTAACTTTAATATTTAAATCTTTTTTGCCGATTGGTTATAAAGTACAATAAGTCTTGGGCTGAAAATTAAGTTCAATGGCGATGATATTATTCATTTTATTTAAACAATATGAATGACCGCTTGTTTTAATAATAAAAACAAAAAAATCTAGTAGGAAAAAAGTCAAACCATACATCCACATTTCTGTTACTTACGGCAAATTTATATTAGACTTGGCTCTGTGAAATGTAAGCGGCCGCCATTTTTAAAAGTTGTGTATTTCATGGGAGGAAAATAATTGTGTTTGATTCAAAGGGATATCATTTGATTTGTCAGTCATACATCTTTTAAGAAGAAAGAAAACTTATTTCATGATTGTTACAGACAATTAATTAGTGTTGACAGATGTGTAAACATTCAAAAAGCGGCTAGGAAATTCGAACACGTGGACTTTTTGAAAGGCTGCCTTAGAAATTAGGCAGTTATTGCTCGTAGGATACTTAAATATGCCCAAATGTCATCAAGAGCAGTTCTGCATGTGGAAGGAATTTATTTTCAGGCTGTAAACCTGAACCACAAATTTAGAGACGATATTTGGTGATTGGTAATTTGAATGAATTGAAGTAAGTTTTATTCTATTTATTACTGTTGAAATTTCAGTTATTTATCAATTTCAGCTTAAGTTTTCTTTTCTCGAAACATCCCTGACAATGTCAGAATTGTCAACAATAATAAAATTGAGGTACCGTATGGGCAAAATCTTAAACAAGTAGTCTCATCTTTGAAAAGTGTGAAATTATATTTAATTTTCTCGGATAAATCAGTAATCCACTGAAAAGCATAAAATAAATGTACATATTTTTAAAAGCGATTTAAACTTTAATGATTAAATGTAAAAAGTCGGACCTAATCGTTCGATTTCTATTTCTTTTTTGTTTATCACCCGAAGCAAATATACTACGCATGAGGATTTGTAAAAGGTCACGATGAGTCTTTCAATAGAAATTTTATCTCCTTCATGCAGATTGCTTGTATCACCATATCAATAAAAAATCCTTTAACCCTGCTTAGCATAAGCATTTGAGTTAAATATTTTCAATTTATTCAAATTTATGAAAGTGACTGAGTATAACATCGGAGGCTCTAAATGGAGTTCATGATTGATTGAACGACTTGGTGGTCTTCATTTTAAGTTTGTGTAAATTTTGTGTAATGTAATGGTCAAGTGGCAAGTTACTGAAGTGCTTACACTATTTTAGCATTCATTGCCTATTGTTGTCTGATGCATCAGGTATAATTTAAGTAATAATTTCAGCCAAATTACAGGATGTTTTTATTTCATGGACTCGCACGTCATATGCCGTGAAAAGTTTAAGCGTAGTGCAAGTGTTATGTATGCTGAATGCACGGATACTTGAGCTGCTATAAATTATGTCAGGTATGTATATATCTATAAAAAAATATTTGCTTTCATTAATATTTTATATGCAGACGATATATATTAGTAAAACCTGGATTAAAATCTAACGTAGAGATGACATGGTACTTAAATAAGGTGTCAGCCTCTCAATCCAAGGATATTTGATTCGAGACCAACTCGGCCACGACCTAGCACCTAAGTTGACACCGAATCTGGTTATTATAGATTTGTTCAGCTAAGCACCATTGAACTTATTAATAGATAATGTTTAAACTAAATCCGTTCGATTTGTATTTAAGGTATTAAAATATTTCATTTTTCAAAAAAAAAAAAAAAAAAAAAAAATACATACAGGCTTTAAACAACGTTTTAGTCAATTTATTGGTATTGGTACAAGAATCCATCTTTAATAGTCAATATGTCGTTATATTCTCAACATTTTTACGATAGTGATCATACCATTGGAAAGATTGGAATGGTATTGAATAGAGGTATACAAGCGTATCAACATCCACGAAATCGTGCATAGCATTATCGCGCTGTGGTACAATACAAATTACATATTGAACAACCCTCGTACATTCTGCTGAATAAAACTTTTATCTTGGCTCTCACCTTTTTCTGAGTAACTGCTTTCTTGTCATTCAGAACTTTTATCTTATTTACAACTTTTATCTGACCCGTTGCTACCTACTTGTATTATTTCTTTCGGATTTACATCTTTATATTGGTGGATGGGCGGGCGTTCGGATGTCACACAAGATGGTCTCCTGTCCGTAACTGTTTAGATCGACATATCTTAATTCTGGCATGGAATTGCTTTTGTCCCCTCCCCAGTTTCATCGTCAAAGTTGTTATTTTGACGTTCATTCGCAGTTTTCTCTCCGAGAGTGCAAAATCTAAAAGTCACGATATATTTAACTTTTTGGCATCTTTGTGTTTGCGCACTTTCGTGGCGAAAAAAATCAAAACTCAACATGACGTTAATCATCCACCGTAGAAAAAAATGTTGTTAGACATTTCCAAGTTTATTTAAGTTACAGAATGAATTATTATGCAAAGATTTGAAGGCTATTTTTTTATCATTATAGAATCCAGTAAGCTTAGATTAACTTAAACTTAGAACTATTTAGCCTAAACAAGGGGTAGTATTACCTATGTAATACTATTTATTCATTCCAGAGCTTAGTAACCATTCGAGATGCAAATGGTTCTCAAGGAGGGTTTTGATTGGCTTATTTCTACTAGGCTTATGTTGACTTGTAAATAGATCATTTTTTAGAGTGAGTATGGGTTTTATAAATATTTCAAACTTACACATTTTTACTTCAATCCATACCATTTTGCTTCAGTTTAAACCTTTTTAAGTCAGTTTACATATTTTTACTTCCAACTTGAAACTCACATCTTTTACTTCAAACTTACACCATTTTACTTTAAATTCACATCTTTTATCTTTTTAACATAGATATACAATTCATGGCAAAACAGTAGCATTTAGTCAGGGATTCTACTCAATTATAACTTAAAGAAGGAATAATTAGTTTATTCAAATATATCTAGTACAAGTACACATAAATGAAGTAAATACATTGATATAAATGTAAACAGTACATGATGTTTTATTAGACACAAAAAGTACAAAATGCATACATGTTGACATTAATTCGGATTTGGTTATAATTTTTTGCATCAGTGGGCAATTTTAAATTGAATATGATTGTCAGACATATTTTCAATCCTTATTTCACAAAAAATGACTTTATCCCCTTTGGATGACATACATGCACCGAATATAGTTCACCGTCAAGATGATATCTATCGCCGTAGATAGCTATAATCGAATACAGCTCACCGTAACAGTACTGTGTACGACAATATGCCGTATATTACCGTATATGGTTCACACCGAACAATTTACAAGATGCGGCATATCGCCGAATATTTAGTATAGCTTACACCGGGATACAGCTTATTGTAAACCGTCTATTACCACCACTATCACTACCACCCCCACTATTACTACTACATGTTCTTCTACTGCTAACGCTAATATCAATAAAAGATAAATATTAAACATATATGCCTCTGTAATAGCAACCAACCATACTACAACTATATTTAGTTTTATACGTTTAGACAAAATACTTTTCTTGAAAGTGGATATTCATAGCAACGTAAACGTCTACGTTGTCAGCTACTGAAAACAGCTCATCATAAGCTGTATTTGTTTTCAATTAACGTAAAAAGATTCATTCGGCGTAATCTGTAAACGACGTATCACTGCACAAACAATATGAACAGCATGCCAATGTATCAATAAATTCATTCATTCATTCATTTATTCATTAATCATTTATTTATTTATTTTATTAATTAATTAATTCATTCATCTATTCATTCGTCCATCAATCCATCAACCAACACTTCCTTCCTTTCTTCCTTCCTTCATTCCTTCTTTCATTCCTTCCGTCCTTCCTTCCTTATTTCAGTTAATCATTCATTCTCGTATATGAAAGCATTCATTCATTCATTTTTTCTTTTTAACTATATCTTCCATTATTGAAATGATATTTCATATAGACTTTGATTTCTTTGCAGGATATTTCCGAAGATAATGATCATCTTTCAAGTCAACTTCCCACAATAAATGAAATAGAAAAAATACCGCATTTAGAAAGCGATGTATCTAGGCGGGCTATAGCATTGGCTAAACTCATTCGTAGTGCCAAAAAACATGCACGAGGATCAAAAACTTTAAATTATTTAATGCAGGCGTCTGACACAATGGACGCTTTACTGACACACATGAATATGAACCCAGAAAGTGTATATCAAAGATCGTTAAAAATACCAACAAGTGTTTGCCCCGAAAAAATCAAAGATGGATATGCTGGATAGCCTTTATACCATACCGGGTTTGATAAAGTAGACTGTAATTATGGGCAACCTTTATTGAGTCTAATTACTATCATAAAGAGTATCAGGAGTGATTATAGAAAACTTAGTGAAAACTTTGAAAAAGCTAAAACATTTATTTCGTCTGTCTCTAAAACCTTTGAAAATGTTAATGTAATGATTGCCGTGAGTTCAACCGTATTATCAAATCAAATTAAGCAATCGTTTAAAAAGTTGAAAGTGAAATCATATGAAAGTGAGTCTGAAGGTATTGGATTAAACAAGATTATATCATCAGTAAATACACCATATCTGCTCATTGCAAGAAATGTCGAGTTTATGACAAATGACTCCAGATTAGAGAGATTAATAGCAGCTAGAGAAAGCTTAGATGTTGCATATGTTGGGGCATCATTCTGATATAGAAATGGTCATTGGTGGAAAGGTTGTTATCAAAGTGTTTATAGAAATTTTACATTAAAATATAAGGAGGGGTATGACGAGTCCTTTCAGGGATGTATGTATTGTGACTATTCAAAAGGCCCATTTTTGTCATCGACTAAATATATCAAAAGAAATTCATTTCAAGATTTGAATGAAGACGGAGGCTTGTTCGAGGATTGGTTCTTAAGAGTTTATCAAAAAGGTGAGGAGGGAATAGTTTGTCCTGATTCTATGTTTGACACAATCCCCAATCCGGTGTCAAGTGAAAGTTGGAATTTGTTTCTTGATATTTGGAACTTATTTCAAATACGAATACCAGGTGGCATCACAGTCAGGAAAAGGTGTGGAAAAAAAGAAAGCTCATCTTCCCCATCCAAAGCTATGTCATTCTGCAAGTATTTAGACACAACGGAAGCAGTTAAAGTTGTAATGAGATCATGCGAGGAAGTACGTATGATTTGCGAGCTTCAGGAAGGAACGACATTAGGTGCTGTAAAAATGGAGAAAACAATTCCTTGGGATATTGACTATGATATTAGATTTATAACAAATAATTGTTCAGTATGTAAGAAACTTGCAGACAAATTTAAAAAGAATGGTATGTCTTATGGAGATTTTGTGACGCCTTGTTGCAATAAGGTTCTTAAACTAGGTGAAATTAATTACGTAGGTGTTGGATATATACATATCTGGGCATCCTACTCTTGACTCTGAAATATACTCTAAAATGGGTTTTAAGCCAACGAATATCTTTTTCGATGGTGAATGGTTAAACGTACCTATGAACCCTGGATTTGTTTTGAGAAATAGATACGGACTAGAACTTTTTCAACATGCGGAACATTGGAGATTTACTGATGGTAACAAAGGAAATAGTAGATTAACGTATAAAGTGTTCAGGTTCTCTTCTTGTAGTACTCCTGGTAGACATAAATGTTTAGATAGTTATAATCCTGATGAAATATTCAGTTTAAGGGTTTGTTACCCTAATGTATATTATGCCATAGTCAGTGCGCGAGCTCCGCATGACTTTTGCTTTATATTAGTACATGTATTCAAAACAAGAAATAACAATTTCGGAGTTCAATGAAATACAAATAGTTGTCAAAATGCCTTTGTGAATAATTCATTTCCTTTTTGCAGTTTAATTTGGTGTTTGGAAACGTTTTTGGTCTTTTTATCATTTGACTGATTATTTTTGTGTCACATTTACAGAGTAGCGGCGACATATAGGGATCACTTCTCCGTCGTCTGTCTGTCGGTCCGTCCGATCGTCACAAAACATTGTATAAATAAATACTTTTTTAATATACGTCTAAACTTTCATTTTTTATTAATTTTCTATTTTGAAATTGATTAATTTATAACTAATAAGGGAGCGCCGTGATTTTTCTTGAGAGAGAGAGGGAGAGAGAGAGAGAGAGAGAGAGAGAGAGAGAGAGAGAGAGAGAGAGAGAATCACTAGAAAGTTCATGAAGGATTCTTTCATTTGACACAAAAATATCAAAATTGGTAAAAAAGCTTAAAGAAATAAAAAAGAAAGCAGGGGCCGCCGTATTTTTTTCATTGAATTTCAGAGTGTAGTTTTCAGAAAGTAACCTGATAAACTTTGAAACGAAAATTTCAATACTTCTCCTTGATTCATTTTTATATCTAGGCTTTACATAATTATAGACTATAAAACTTATGAAGAACTCTTTTATTTCAATCCATTATTAACAAAATTGATTAAGAAATTAAAAAAAAAAGAACTTTTGAGGGACACCGTGCTTTTCTTACCGAATTTGTGAGTGTGAGGAAAAAATGATAAATTTTGACCCGAAAATGTTTTAATACATCTATTTAATTCATCTTTATTACTGAGGCATTCATAGAAAGCTTAATGAGTAATCTTTCATTTGATGCCATTTTTTTAATGTAAAAAGATACGAGGGACCCGTGTTTTCCTTCAATTTATTGAGTAATAGGGAAGAGGCGCCGGGTTTTATACCTGTCCGTACATTTCCGTAACAGAAAGTCATAAATACTTAGAGGGGCGGGGCGTCATGCATGACTTAAAATCGTTCAACGTTGTAAATCTACTTTTGTCATTCTTAACATGTTACTGTGTAAGCATACTCTTGTAGTTCTATAACTGGAAACACGTTTTCTTAAACTCTATTTTCTGTATTCGAGTATTACATTTCTTTTATATGTTTCAGGTACAGACAGATATCTATAAGTGTGCAAACTTGCTTATGTAATTATGCATTGGAAGATACAAACTTGTAAATTTGTTGTTGGTTTCCATGTTTAGTCAGTTGTTAAGATCTAGATGAAAACACATTATTTAAAAGCGGGTGCCTTCAATTAAAAGATTGGATTAAGAGGCATATCATTTGCTGTGAACGAATACAATCAAAAATGCTAGACATACACGTTCGCATTTTTAAAAGGAGTTTTCAAAAGGAACAATTTACATGTCTGGAATTTTGGCAACAAACGCCCTCTATAGAATACAACAAAAACAATGTTTATTTTGTTAAATTTGAATTTACTGAAGTCTAAACTGACATATCAACAAGAAGTTATGACATAAGTCATTTAAAATGAGTGAGACAAAAATATGTTGAAGTATAATACTTAATACCGTATTCCGTATATACCGGGAAAGGCACTTGAATGATTAAATGCTAAAATTTCGCCTTTTCGCACGACAAAATTTACTATAAGACGTCTAATTTATCTATTCACCCCGATTTGTTTACGATAATGTGTAAAAAAATGTACTTTGTGATCATGATTTTTGCAAGCGTCTAGAGGTACTGATCCAAAACTATAGATTTGTTTTTGTTTTTGGAACACCATACTGCTGCCAACTTCATATCAGTTTTCACATTCTGTGTAGTATGTTTTGTATGATAATGTGTAAAATAATCAGACTGCAATTGTTTTAAAAAGACATTTTAAACTTTTCGTATTGAGATGTGTAAAACATAGTGACAGATAGACAGTTGAGCTGTACTTCTGTACTTTGATTAAATATACGTGACTGCAATCACGGCGCTGGTATTTTAATTATCAAAATATAAAACATCATACTCGATCGATAAAAGAAAATCCACGTTTTTATTATTCCGCCTAACTTACCTCTAGGCCACCGTCATTGAGACCCTATGCGAATGTCGGAAACTAACGAAAAACCTCCCGAAAATTATTATTATTTTATGTCAATATTACCAAACAACAAACGCTAAATTACTGAATCAGCAGATTCGGTGTATGTTTATATTTTTTACAAGAATACTGTAGCAGCGACAATGAACCTATTTTCGTGTAGAAGATCTCGAACTTTATATCAAAACTCTTGCCAACTTTAAAAATGGGTCCTCATGTTTCTGCAGATGTTAATGCCTGAAAGGTTTATTAAGTTCCAAGGCTCGCACAGTCCTTGAATTTGAGGCATCTTTTTGAAAATTCCTTTAATTTGAGGAATCTCCTTGAAAACTTTTTAAATTTGAGGCATCTTTTGAAAACTCCTTTAATTTGAGACATCTCCTTGAAAACTCCTTAAATTTTAGGTATCTCCTTGAAAACTCCTTAAATTTGAGGCATCTTTTTGAAAACTCCTTTAATTTGCGACATCTCCTTGAACACTCCTTAAATTTTAGGTATCTCCTTGAAAACTCCTTGAATTTGAGGCATCTCCTTGAAAACTCCTTGAATTTGAATTTGCGCTTTCACGGCACCCAACGGCGCCCCGCGTCGCTCACACTGTCTAAATCGGGTTTCATATCCAAATTTTATGTTAAAAATCGTGTAATTTTGCTGACCTTCATGCAAGAAAGCAACAATAGCCACTTGTTTGCTTTCTTTTCATTAAAATGGTTTAAAGAGCATTTACTTACACATGACCACTCCTTTTGATTTATTATGTATAAACATGTTTAAACTATAACCTTTCAAATATTACAATAAACTGGTGTGATAATATCTAATCCTAATTAGTACATAAGTCTGAAGATATTTAATATAACAGATTACATTTTCATACGTTCAGTTTCATGTACGTAATTCACTTATTTATTAAAAAAAACATTGATTCTTCACAAAATAAATGCGCAGAGAGTCGGAAGTTTATTCTCTCACTTTTAGACAATTTTCCAATCATAACAGTTTTAGAAAGTGCCATGTTAAAGAGAATTCAAGCAGATGAAAAGATCGGAATAGGTATTGACTGGAATATCAGTTGTCTCAATAGTGGGGTAAGATAAATAAAACAATGAATTGGGACTGAAACTGATAATTTTAAAAGTAGATAAGTGGGGTTGCCCTGATTGTGGATCATGTTAGCATTAACACAAAGAGCAGAAACCTCCGTTCCTTTAAAAATTTGTCTTATTCCGGGGTCGTCTTAAGTAAAAATTCAACTGTAATGTATTCTGCAATTTCAGATTAACGCAGTAGAATCGCCTTGAGGACGCAATTGTCACAGTGACAGCTTGGTAAAAGCGCCGTATACACGCAGTATAAGCGCGATAGAGACGCCATACCATCTCCATACAAGCGCAGTGGCTAACCCCGGCCCTTCTGCGCTTTCACGGCGCTCCTGTTGCGTTGTAGAAGATGCTACTGAGTTGCTACGGCGTCCTTACTGTGATCCCACAGCGCTCTTATCAGAACGCCGAGTGACGGCGTTTGTTTTGAGCATGTTCAAAATGCGCGCCCTCGGTCGGCCTTCTATGCGATGCCACAGCGATGCTGCGGCGATATTTGAGACCTCGACGTTCTGAATTTTTTTGGACGCCGAAAGAACGCCGCCCTAGTGTGCCATGGGTTTTAGATATACAAATAAACAACTTGTATCAAACTCCATTCAATTATGAAATTAATTATTAATCAAGTATTAACGTAAAAATACAGATTTTTGTACTTATGTCAACATTATTTTCCAATAATGTTCGCTGCCTGTAAAGCAAACACTGGCAGATATGAAACAACTCAAATCATTATGTAAGACACTATGCGTGGATACGTATTTTACAAGCTTTTGAGAAGTATTTGAATTTATGATATTTTGTGTGAAAAAGGATGATATGTTTTTTTTTCTTTCTATTTCATTTTCATGAAATACATCACTCTAGTATTTATGTATATAGTTATTATACTCTTATGCATGCATGGAGAAATCAGAGTAACCAACTGTCCGACTTATTGACCGCGCGGGGAATGGATAAAGGGTTGAATTTACACTGTAAAGCCCACTTTTATGGGACATAAACTGTCAAAATTTTTCAAATTGATGCCTTTTTATTGGACAACAAGTAAGACAAAGACTTATCTCGGATATATGTTTAATTATTTGACTAATTATGCTAGCATAAACATATGATCATAGACATGTATATAATTGCACCGGAGAGCAATGGTGTTGTAAGGTACATGTAACAGTAAACAGTAGGTGTTCAAAATGTATGTTAACAAAACTAAAAGTAATCTCTACATACCGTTACTTAGGCTAGTAGTAGATCACTGTTGACGCACTTTTACACATTAAAGCTGCATGCCTTGCTTTGGTAAGTCAATTGTTCAAGAAAATCAAACTTGGTAAAAAAAAGGGTTTAGATGTATGTGAGAAGTTAGCAGTTAACAGTGAGCTAAGCAAAAAGGCATTACGATTTATATAGGGAAATCAATGATCTGCTGAAATGCTCATCTGGGTAAGCAATCTAGCAGAGCATTCAAAAATAGTATGGAAATGCTTTGCTGGTATGCTCAGCTGGCGAAGCAATCTAGCAGGCCATTCCTAATATAGTGTAAAAATGCTCTAGTGGTATGCTCAGATGGCTAGGCAATCTATAGCGGGGCGTTCCAAAATATAGTGTAAAACTGCTCTGCTGTTATGCTCAGCTGCCTAAGCAATCTAGTGGGGCATTCTTAATTATAGTGTAAAAATGCTCTACTGTTATGCTCAGCTGGATAAGCAATCTAGCGGGGCATTCCAAAATATAATGTAAAATGATCTGCTGTTATGCTCAGCTGGCTAAGCAATCTAGCGGGGCATTTCAAAATATAATGTAAAAATGCTCACCTGTTATGCTCAGCTGGCTAAGCAATCTAGCGGGGCATTCCAAAATATAGTGTAAACATGATCTGCTGGTATGCTCAGCTGGTTAGGCAATCTAGCAGGGCGTTCCTAAATATAGTGTAAAAATGCTTAGCTGTTATGCTCAGCTGGCTAAGCAATCTAGCGGTACATTCCAAAATATAGTGTAAAAATGCTCTGCTGAATTGCTCAGCTGGATAGGCAAACTAGAAGGGCATTCCTAAATATAGTGTTAAAAATGCTCAGCTGGCTAGGCAATCTGGCAGAGCATTCCTAAATATAGTTTAAAGATGCTCTGCTGGTAAGCTCAGCTGGCTAAGCAATCTAGCGGAGCGTTCCAAAAAATAATGCGAAAAATGGGTTTAGATGTATGTGAGAAGTTAGCAGTTAACAGTGAGCTAAGCAAAAAGGCATTACGATTTATATAGGGAAATCAATGATCTGCTGAAATGCTCATCTGGGTAAGCAATCTAGCAGAGCATTCAAAAATAGTATGGAAATGCTTTGCTGGTATGCTCAGCTGGCGAAGCAATCTAGCAGGCCATTCCTAATATAGTGTAAAAATGCTCTAGTGGTATGCTCAGCTGGCTAAGCAATCTAGCAGGGCATTCCTAAATATAGTGTTAAAAATGCTCAGCTGGCTAGGCAATCTTAAATAAAGTATAAATTTCGTTGGTCTGCAACTGATTTTTTGGCACTCGTAGACTTTCTGAAATATTTAGTGCCAATGCAGATTATGATATTTTTGACTTCTACGGGACCCTCAAGTGCCTTTTTCTTTGGTCTCCGACTGATTCTGGGACGATCACAGACTTTCAGGAATTTTTGGTGTTAATGCAGATAATGACATTTGTGAATTTTTAGGACCATCCAGAGTCCATTTCGTTCGTCTGCGAATGTTTCTGGAACACTCGCATACTTTCAGAAATTTTCGGTGCAAATGGAGATAATGACATTTTTACTTCAAAAGGACCCTCCTGAGTCTATTTCGTTGGTCTGCGACTGATTCTGAGTCACTCGCAGACTTTCAGGAATTTTGGTGTCAATGCAGAAAATGATATTTCTGACTTATTAAGACCTTCCTTAGTCCATTTTTTTGGTCTGCGACTGATTCTGAGGCACTCACAGACTTTCAGGAATTTTTATTTCAAGGCAGATAATGACATTTTTTACTTCTAGGGACCATC
Organism: Ruditapes philippinarum; assembly: GCF_026571515.1. Lineage (NCBI taxonomy): Eukaryota > Metazoa > Mollusca > Bivalvia > Venerida > Veneridae > Ruditapes > Ruditapes philippinarum. The sequence continues at coordinate 67,598 of NW_026858304.1, forward strand.
TAGGGTCCAATTGTTTGGTCTGCGACTTATTCTTGGACAGTCACAGACTTTCAGGAATTTTTGGTGCCAATAGAGATAATTACAATATTGGCATTTTTGACCATCCATAGTCTATTTCGTTGGTCTGCGACTGATTATTGGGCACTTGCAGACTTTCAGGAATTTTTGGTGCTAATGCAGATAATGACATTTTAAAGTAAAAATGCTCTGCTTATGGCTAAGGGGTCCTTAAAAGTAAAACATGTCATGATCTGCAATGGCACTAAACATCCTGAAAGTCTGCGAGTCTCAAAAAATCAGTCGCAGACCCCAAAAATGTACTCTGGCGGTTCCCTAGAAGTCAGAAATGTCATTATCTCCATTGGCATCAAAATTCCTGAAAGTCTGCAAGTGTCCCAAAATCAGTCGCAGACCAGCAAAATGAACTCTGGTGGGTTGCTAGAAGTCAAAAATGTCATTATCTCCATTGGCACCACAGATTCCTGAAAGTGTGCGAATGTCCCAGAATCAGTCGCAGACCATAAAATGGTCTCTTGCAGGTCCCTTGAAGTAAAAATTGCCATCATCTCTAATGGCACCAAACTTTCTTGAAAGTCTGCGCGTGTCCAACAATACGCTGCAGGCCATGAAATGGACTCTTTAAGGTCTCTAGAAGTCAAAAATATGATTATTTCCATTGGCACCAACCATTCCTTAAAGTCTGCGAGTGTCCGGAACTCGCAGACAAACAAAAAGGTCTTAGGGTCCCCAGAAGTCGTAAAATTTTCAGTATAGATTAGCACCCCCAAAATTTCCCGAAAGTTGCGGTTCCATCAAAAAAAAGAGGAAATGGTAGTTTTAAAAAAAATCTTAGAAAAAAATAAATTTTTTTTTACCCAAAATTCCTGAAGTCTGCGAGGGCCTCGAAGTGCCCCGAAATCGAAAAAGTCCCTTAAAGGTTTGAACCAAAAAATTTGGAACTCGAAACAGTTGCCAGTGGTTCCGCAGGCTTTAATAAAAATTAGAATGCCCCCAAATTTTTTTCCCCCCAGCTTTTTACATATTTTTTAAAATTTGCTAGGTTGCCTAGCCTGAGCTTAGCATTCCAGCGCATTTTTACCTTTTTGCAAAGCCTCAGATTCCCAAGAAGTAAAATTCCACCGGATTTTTAACTATATTTTGGTAATGCCCTGTTAGATTGCCTAGCCAGCTTAGCATTCCAAAAGAGCATTTTTACACTATATTTTGTAATGCCCTGCTAGATTGCCTAGCCAGCTTAGCATTCCAGCAGAACATTTTTTCACTATATAAAGGAATGCTCTGCTAGATTGCCAAGCCAGCTTAGCATTCCAGCAGAACATTTTTACACTATATTTAGTAATGCACTGCTAGATTGCCTAGCCAGCTTAGCATTCCAGCAGATCAAATTTAACAATATTTTTAGGAATGTCCTACTAGATTGCCTTGCCGGCTGAGCATTCCAGCAGAGCATTATAACCCTATATTAAGGAATGCTCTGCTATAGTGCCTAGCCAGCTGAGCATTCCTGCAGAGCATTTTAACACTATATTTAGTAATGCCCTGCTTGATTGCCAAGACAGCTGAGTATTGCAGCAGAGCAATTTTACCCTTTATTTAGGAATGCCCTGCTAGATTGCTTAGCCAGCTTAGCATTTCAGCAGAGCATTTTTACACTTTATTAAGAAATGCCCTGCTAGATTGCCTAGCCAGCTTAGCATTCCAGCTGGGCATTTTTTTCACTATATTTTGGAATGCCCTGCTTGATTGCCTAGCTAGCTTAGCATTCCAGCAGAACATTTTTACACTTTATTTAGTAATGCCCTGCTAGATTGCCTAGTCAGCTTAGCATTCCAGCAGAGCATTTTTTCATTTTAACTAGGAATGCTCTGCTAGATTGCCTAGCCAGCTTAGCATTCCAGAATAGCATTTGTACACTATATTTAGTAATGTCCTGCTAGATTGCCTAGCCAGCTTAGCATTCCTGCAGAGCATTTTAACTCTATATTTAGTAATGCCCTGCTAGATTGCCTAGCCAGCATAGCATTCCAGCAGAGCATTTATTCACTATACATGTATTTAGTAATGCCCTGCTAGATTGCCAAGACAACTTAGCATTTGACCAGAGCATTTTAACACTATATTTAGGAATGCCCTGCTAGATTGCCTAGCAAGCTTAGCTTTCCAGCAGAACATTTTTACACTATATTTAGTAATGCCCGACTAGATTGCCTAGCCAGCTTAGCTAGCCAGCTGAGCATTTTAGCAGAGCATATTAACACTATATTTAGTAATGCACTGCTAGATTGCCTAGCCAGCTGAGCGTTTCAGCAGAGCATTTTTTCACTAAAGCTAGGAATGCTCTGCTAGATTGCCAAGACAGCTGAGTATAACAGGTGAGCATTTTAACACTATATTTAGGAATGCCCTGCTAGATGCCCAAAACAGCTGAGCATTACAGCAGATCATTGACTTCCCTATATAAATTGAAATGCCTTTTTGCTTAGCTCACTGTTCACTGCTAACTTCTCACATACGGATTCAAGTAATAATTTGCATGTTACGTGCCATTAATGGCTGATTTTGAATATAAATAACCATATTTCTACCGCGTGACTAGCGCTGTAAGGGCTGTTTTTTTTTGCATATTTTAACCTCTGTTTGGTAATTTACGTGGATTGTAAGTGTCGCCTCCATTGCGTAAATTACTTTCTTTGTTCGCTTTACAATATTTTACTTTTACATGCATTTTCAAAATTTTCGTGAAAATGGAGGTGTGCTATTTTTACGGACATATCGTGTTCACTGACTGTATACACTGGGTAAACTTTACGCATTACACAAACTAAAAGTAAACACTAAATTATTGTAAAAAACCTCGAGCATTATATTCCCACAGAATAGACAATACTACATTCTTTGTCAGCGGTCATGAAATAAATATAAAATGGCGGCAAAATAAGAGCAATATAACTCCTTACCTGATCTATTTCTTGCATATTATAACAAAAGAACAACCCAAATTATCTTAATTTATATAATTGGTTATGTTTTGTCAAGTGAGAATTGATTGTAGAAAAAGTATTTGTTGACATGAAATATCATGACCTGCCGATTTATTGATCTTGTAGATCGCATAATACACTGTCTATGGATCCGCAGAAGACATGATAGTTAACAATTTATGTGTATGTTTGTATAGTAGCTTTAAAGGCATGCAGGAACATCTAAGTGTGATTTATATTAATATTCTTATATATTCATTCGGCTAAGGAACTCTTATAATGTCAGGTATGTCAAAGTTGTTTACCTTCAAAGCTTTAACTTTTTTTAAACCAAGAACTTGCTGAATTTGTGAAATAATTACAAAAATACAAAAAAAGATCATTAATCTACCAATAGTATAGAGCCTGTATATATATACTTGTAGCAAAGGTTGATTGCTTCCGGTTTCAGCTGGTTAAGAGTTAATATTCTTTATACTTCTATGGGGAAGTATGTTTTAATTACAACCTTATTTATTTCTATTTCTCAAAATTTTTGATCTACTTGTTAAGTTTCTTAAAAGTTACTTAACATTCTTTTTTCCTCTGTTGTTATTTGGCAATTAGTATAGTTATAGTGATCTAGTATTTTGATGGAAGCCAAAATACTAATTTGTTTACTTTTATGACAAATTATTTCACATTTCGCGCTACTTTCTTCAGGCAATAAGCATCTTACATGCCCTCAATCCATTATTTAAACGTTATTTAATTCATGCTTGCCCTTTCTATTGAAGTCAAATTGTATTTGTTTCTGTGCATAATGTGTCTTTAAGTACCAGTACCTACAGTAAAGTACAAGTACTATAGATACTTACTTGTTTAAGTACTCCATAACCAGTACTCTTGTATATTCACCATATTTTGCATTTCGGCAAATACAAGTAATATTATATTTACTGCAGTTTTTATACTATATTTTATCAACACGATAATTAAGTAATTCTAGAAAATATTTGTATATTGAACTGATAGAATTTAATGCAATTAAATTCATATTCAATCAAAAATGTTATTTACCATGTTAACTGTATTACGTTTATTTTAGTATAAATTGATAACAAGTCGTCCGTAAAATTGTATTTTTACAGTTGTATGGCTATTTTATATGCAATTGTAAGACTGCTATTGTTGAATATCTAGTCAACTGTGATTTAAATTAATACAATTACACAATTACCATTCATTAAACTTAACATTGATGGGAAACAGCCTTTTGTTACCTTTCACGCCTTCATTACAATAAAAGATTCCACGATTCCCAGGGTCTATCATGCTTCCCTGCAGCACAAATGTAAAGACATTTATCTAAATGCTTTAACAGATACAAAAATTAATTCAATTTTTTAATATTAATGTAAGTTATGTTATCTCTAAAGCTACATTTTTATGTAGCACAATTTCAATTTGTTCTTAGATAAGGTAAGATATGATAAGAATATTTTATTTCAGTCTCATTCACATTATAATTTATATACACATACATTTTACAGATCGACAATTAACATATGAGTGACCAATCAATAAATGATATTTGAAGAGACTATAAATAGATATTGAAATAAAACACGTGTGCATTGTAATATCTAAAACCTAGAACTACCTATGTATTAATTAGTTAACACATGTCTAAAATATTTCTTCTATAAATTTTATTAAAAAGTTTTCTTTAATAATATATCATTTAAAATTTTGCTCTTTCATTAACAAAATAACAAATAATAATAATATATGAAAATGACATTTTATCTCTTTTATAGAGAATGTTGGCGTTTTTTTATTAAAAAAAAAAACGCAAGACACAAAATACTGCCTCTGTACGTTAATGCATTTCCAGTACAAGTAATAGCAATATTTTACATGACTTATGCAGTATCAGAACCAGTTCTTGCAAAATAACTTCAGTACCGAAACAGTAATGTATTACCACTTTACCAGTACCAGTACCAGTAATATAAGTGCGGTACTTGTAAAATAACTGCAGTACCAATTTCATTTTCTTAGACAGAAATGCAGTACCAGTAATTGAAAAAAAGTCAGTTTATTAAAGAATACTTACAATAAAAGAAGAGCTTTATAGAACTTTTATCGTAATAAATTTCACGAGGCTTACAAAAACACTTGATAGCTCAACTTATAATAAATTTTACTAGCGGTATTTATTTATTTTTGGAAACGTGATCCTTAAGGGTTGTCAAACACCGCGCAGTTGTATTTAAATATGCTGCAGCCTCGGTTTTAATGAACAAGAAATCTCAATAGCCATAAATTCACGTTAACTTTGTCTGGTATTTGAAGGCCCATTATTCCTCATAATCACGGGGGGAGGGGGAGTTACGTGACTTTGTATAGTAATACACACGAGTAATGGAGCCTCTTAAGTTCATCATTTTAATACATTTTGTTGAGAAACGTTTCCTTTATCCAAACTAGACATGGCCTATCATATACACGGTTACTTTCTTCAAATATCAATGCCAAGTACATTGTCCTCATTGTCCTACGTTTCATGTTTTCCAAGTTGTGTGAAAATTGCAAATGCAGCTTTAGTAATCCACACGAGACGGTATAATTTTGTACCAAAAATGAATGGAAAAAGCTTTCTTCCTTCACTAAAAACACACACAAAACTTACTTGTTTCTTTTACTATACAAAGGCACGGATTGCCTCCCCCCAGTGATAATGTGTTTTTAAATAATGTTAAATTTATAAAATTATAAAAGCTACAAACTAATTTCACCTTACACATAATGCTTTCATCCGATGCTTTATGCATATTATCATACTCTACTCACAGTCTTGTATCATAAATTTGTGATATTGAACTTTCTGTATTTAACTTACCGTATAATAATTGACCCGTGTCATGACAAAACTAATATAATGGGTTTGCGACCAGCATGGATCCAGACCAGCCTGCGCATCCGCGCAGACTGATCAGGATCCATGCTATTCGCTTATCAACTCTATTGCAAGAAGAGAAACTGACAGCGAACAGCATGGATCCTGATCAGACTGCGTGGATGCGCAGGCTGGTCTTGATCCATGCTGGTCGCAAATCCATTATTCCCTGCGGTCTTGAGACCGCAGGGTATTGGTACGCGTTTAACTTTTGAGGCATGGAGGAGCACGTGACCTGTTTTCGGTACATGGAGGAGCATGTGATCTGTAAACCGTATATGATTGGTTAATTGACCTTTTCGGAAACCCAGCTAAATACCGTTTGCCGGTACGTTACGGATTTACCTGTAGGGAATTAGTCCGAATCATACCTAATTGACAGCAAAACACTATTACGTGATACTTCTAATTTTCTATAATTATTTTACCGTTTAAGGTGGAAAAACTTGAATGATGTGTTTGAAAATTATCAATATTTCTTTAATATCTATCTCAAATTTTACAAACAATAAATTGTTTAAACTGAAAATCTACAAAATTAAAATATTCGTATTAGCATCTGCCATAATAAATAGAGACATTTTCTGCGTAAACTTGTGTGTTTACTTTATTCATTTTTTGCTCGGAATTATTCATAAAATGGTAGGCATATTTAATCATTTTCTTAAAAAGAAATAATCGTTTTATGTTCGACCTTCTCCGGTCTTCAACGATCACCAGTTTCCAAAGACCTTCTTCTTTATTGATCGATTATTGTCAACTATATTCTTGATATAAACGTTTATTCATCCCCCCCAAATAATGGTGAAAATAGTTAAATGAAATATCTTTATATCATTAAAATGTTCACCGCAGGAAACCATTTTACTTGTGTTGGTTTTGTCATGACACGGCTCATATATGTGTTTACCTATTTCAGGACTAAGTTATCATTTGAAATGTCCATGGAATTTGAAGAGAATTTTGATTGGTGTACTAGCGATATGTTTACTTCTGATAATAACATTTTGGTCGGTGAGTATGTCAACATTTTATTTCTCATAAATGTTGTTGTTGTTGTTTTTTAATTATTTTACCAGCTTTCCTATTCCCAATTATATATGTACTTCATTTTTCTATGCATATAATAAACATAATCTTGGCTGAAAATAGAAACCATTTAATTAAGCTATATGGCATTTTATTCATTGGTTGATAATTTCTACATCACAACCACAGGCGGCAGTATCAGTGATTGGACACCCTACCCCTATCTGCCCCTGGACCCCTACTACAACCCTGAAAAAAAATAATTCAACACTCTAAGGCTTACTATAAGGTACCAAATACAAAACCACCGATGAAATTATATATAAAAAAAAAATTTTCCACTATCAAAATTATAGTTATAGAAAGGTGAAAAGCCTACTATATGTTCATTTGCCAAACAATGTGGAACACGGTAAATCGTCGTTTCGGTGACTGAGGCGCATTCCGGCAGGATTTCGCTGCATCATTCATTAACATTTATACATTACATTATTTTTTTTTTTTTAATTTTATCGGTGGTTTTGTATTTGGTACCTTATAGTAAGCCTTCGAGTGTTGAATTATTTTTTTCAGGGTTGTAGTAGGGGTCCAGGGGCAGATAGGGGTAGGGTGTCCAAACACTGATACTGCCACCTGTGAACACAACCCCATCGATTTTCTCCCTGATCGTATATTCATATCGATGTTTTTAAACATATTCTAACTAAAAGCGTATTGTTTGTGATCTAGAAATTACGGTGGCTGATTCACGCCATGTCGTATTTTCGCCTTTTTCGCCGTGCAGCGACAATACATCTTCACATTTCCGTATTTCTGCATTTTTCGCGAAGAAAAGCGAAAGAACGACACGGCGTTTATCAGCCACACAAAAAAAATGTGAAAAATATCACAGAAAGAGCCCCTCTTTTTGCAAGACTGTGTCAATTTATGTTTTTTAAAAGTGATATTCATACTTCATGTTGTTCATTTAAAAGTAGCTATTACGTATATTATTAGTGACATGTTATATAGCCCTATATAAACGGCTGTTTGTAAATATAACCCGAGCCGCTAGACGATGGTTTTATTGCAAACAGCCGTTTATATACGGCCATATAACCTGTCAACAATCTTTATAACGAATTAATAATACAGCAAGCATCATTTTTTGGAGGAAAATAAAAGATTTCTTCATAAATCGACAGCAGCCGTGTGAATAAACTATATAAACGTCACGATTATCCAATGAAAAGCGACGTTACAAACATGCAGTATTATAAGAGGTGTTAACAACCACAAGCAATGCCGTGCAGAATTCATAAATGCTGTATTTGTTATTATTTTGACATTTTAAAGATTGGTATTGTATTGTTAAGTCCTGTTAATATAGTATTGATTTTTTTTGTAAAGTAATGATATGTATATTTTTTTATTTATTTTTGTTGGTCAAACATATACTTTCATTTAACACACCAAATAATTCAAATATTTGACCTGCTGAATTAGTATAATAGACTCGTCTAACTTCAAGTTTTGGAACTGTCCATTATCAATTTTCCTTACCGTCTGACTAGTCTTTATCCTATTGCCTGACCAATTTCATCTTTTTTTTTCATCTTGCTAATCCCAAAATTGATAATGAACGATTCCCAAAATGTAATCTGGACAAGTCCATTTAAGAAATTAGGCAGTTTAAGGTAAAAATCAAAACTACAGAAAAAAATTGTATAATCAAGCATTTCCCTGCTTTAACAAAAATAAAATGTACTGTTATCGGATGATATAAAAATGTCTGTCAATATGACCATATTTGGTCATTATGTAATCGAGAATGCATACAATGTCATGGTAACCATACGCAAGGGACAACAACGTTTATTTAAAGGTCAATAGATAGGAGCTTAATTTCATAAATTATGCATGGATATATGATATATATCACCAGCTAACATATTGTAATGTTCACTTAACAAAATGTTGATACATTCTATACAAAATAGGTTATGTATACGATACTAAATAACTTTGAAGTTACGGTTATAAATATATAGTTTGAAAAGTAATGTTAATTGTACAAAAGATGATGTAGGCCAGTCTTTCATACTAACTTCTTATGGATATTTTGTAGAGAATGTCAAAGTAGTAAAAAAAAAGTCCAATATCTGTGATAATCGGGGTAAAAATGTGGTAATAAAGTACAATTAACCTACTTTATATATTCATTAATTCCTGACCATTGTTCATGAATTTTTTACCATTGATGTGTAAAATATCCATCAAATTTGACATGCGAGTGTTAAGTATTCATGTTTTTCTTAACATTTGAATGCCCGAATTCTAGACTGCAATGTCATTCATGTTCTAAACATTTTCGAGAAATGTGAAAATCATTTAAACTTACGGCCCAAATGAAACAAACAACTTCTTTTATAGATTTTACTGTATTTATATTATTATACTTGCACCTAATTACATTTGAGCCGCGTCACGACAAAACCAACATAGTGCGTTTGCGACCAGCATGTATCCAGACCAGCCTGCGCATTCGTGCGTTTATAGAAACTTTACATTAAAATATAAAGAGGGGTATGACGAGTCCTTTCAGGGATGTATGTATTGTGACTATTCAAAAGGCCCATTTTTGACATCGACTAAATACATTAAAAGAAATTCATTTCAAGATTTAAATGAAGACGGAGGCTTGTACGAGGATTGGTTCTTAAGAGTTTATCAAAAAGGTGAGGAAGGAATAGTTTGTCCTGATTCTATGTTTGACACAAATCCCCGTCCGGTGTCAAGTGTAAGCTGGAATTCATTTTTCGATATTTGGAACTTATTTCAAATACGAATACCTGGTGGAATAACAATTAGTAAAAGGTGTGGCAAAAAAGAAAGCTCATCTTCCCCATCCAAAGCTATGTCACTTTGCAAGTATTTAGACACAACAGAAGCAGTTAAAGTTGTAATGAGATCATGCGAGGAAGTTGGTATTATTTGCGAGCTTCAGGAAGGAACTACATTAGGTGCTGTAAAAATGGAGAAAACAATTCCTTGGGATATTGACTATGACCTTAGATTTATAACAAATAATTGTTCATTATGTAAGAAACTTGCAGATGAGTTTAAAAACAATGGTATGTCTTATGGAGATTTTGTGACGCCTTGTTGCACTAAGGTTCTTAAACTAGGTGAAATTAATTACGTAGGTGTTGGATATAAAAGGGCCGGCGGCGACATATCTGGACACCCTACTCTTGACACAGAAATATACTCTAAAATGGGTTTCAAGCCAACGAAGATCTTTTTTGATGGTGAATGGTTAAATGTGCCTAGGAACCCTGGATTTATTTTGAGAAATAGATACGGACTAGAACTGTTTCAACATGCGGAACATTAGAGGTTTACTGATGGTAACGAGGCGGATCCTAGATTAACCTATAAGGCATTTAGTTTTTCACCATGTAGTACTCCTGGTCGACATGAATGTTTAGATAGATATAACCCTGATGGAAATATTCAGTTTAAGGGTTTGTTACCCTAATGTAGTTATGTTATAGACAGTGCGTGATCTCCACATGACTTTGGCCTTAATGTAATAATTATTTTAAATGTCAGAATATATTTGGAAACTATTTTAGTGGAATAAAAATAAAAATTATTGAAGAATAGTTTCATGTAGTAATTTAAAAAATTATGTTCAACTTCAGAATACTTTTACAAACCTTTTATGCGAATGAAATAAAATTATTAAAGAATAGGTCCATATAGAAATTTACCATTTAGTAGTTTAATAATTACGTTAATGTTTCAGAATATTTTTTGAAAACCATGTAAGTGGAATGAAATAAAAAATATTGAAGTAAATGTGCATTTAATAATTTCATACTAGTAATTATATTAAATTTTCAGAATATTTTTGGAACCCTTTTGAGTGGAATGGAATAAAAAACTATTAAATAATAAGTGCATTTAGTAATGTTATACCTTTTTGTTATATCTGTTTGTTAGGTTTTTTTATTATAATATCTTCGAATTTTATAAGAGTTAAATAAATATGTGCGACAATCTAGAGATTTTTTTACAATATGTACCTGAAATTATACAGTAATTTAAAAAAATGAACCTTCTTAGTTAGACTCACATGACCTATTGTTTTTAATATGCAAATGAGAGCGAAATAAATCATTTTCGTATCATTTTATTAGAATACTGAACCTCAGGAAAATTAGAAGTTAATTTTCCTTTCATTTGAAAAATGGTATTCTAAATAATGTCAACATACCTGGATGTGTTTAACATAAAATGTGTTCTAAAATCATGTAATTTTGATGAAGAAAATGGTATTTTTATAGACATTTTGTGATTGTGTTCAAGTTAATTCATAAGAGGATTTTTTTTGCAACTTGCATTACGTATGTTTGTAAGGTCAAAACATGTATAATTATGTTATATATTTGTATGTTTTATTGACATGTTGTTGGTCAAAGAAGTTTTTTAAAATTACATGTACATAAAACAGTTGTCTTATGTTTTGTTGTTGCTCTTTTTTTTATTTTATTAGGAATGTTAATGATTTTTTTGTTTGGGTATATATAACATCATTATAGTATGCGGAACTACGGCAACAAGTAGCAAAAAAAGGAGAAAAATCATATCACAAAATACCGTACAATAGGTAGATACTTTAAAGGAACTCCACTGAGGTCCAAAAATCTAAAAATATAGATTTAAATTTCTTGCATAGATCAGCTCGGACACTTAAAACAAAACGATATGCAAATGATAATTAAGAAATATACTAAAATTTGCGCTATTCTTAGACTAACTTGAGTGAAAAGGATTGTAATGTTATTAAATTTTGGGTCATTTTTCACAATTAGAATACTTATTCAGGAAAAATAAACGCGTCTGAAATTTTTGCACACGACTTCTTGGTTTAGACCTACATCAAATGGATTATTAATCTCGAAAACATATTTCAAGTCCTGTCATATCAAAATATTTCAGTGGAGCCCCTTTAATTTGAAACACTTGAAACATAAGCCCACGGATATATGAGAAATATCACCGTTCCTTGTATTATTAAATATGGCTGACATTGTCACACAGTTGAGCAAACATTTTCATCATTTCATTGAGGGGCTCATGTGGTGTTACTTTACCAGTATACATGTATCTGGAAAGTCGTCATATGACTTTAACAGTGCAGTGGCCACTTAAAACCCAACCAAAATATGTAATTAGGTGTACCAAATTTTGAGGAGAAAAAAAAAACTGTAAAATTTATAGTACGTTTAAATGATCGAAAAATAGTCTTGTTATTTATTTTTCTTATGTTTATTTCGTCTAACAATCGACCATATGAATTAAATTAGAACTACTGTTAGGGAATGTATAATGTATGATTTTGCAACGTCTTAATCTTTACACACATGTATTGACATAGTCTTCTTTACAAAACACAATTGTACTGAAAAATGAACGATGATATTGGGCGAAAATAAAGTACTTTCATTACACTTGGCCCTGCGATATATTTTCTCATTCATAATTTTTAAAGCGATTTTTCAATATGTCAATATGGTTTCTTTTTATATTAAGATAAATGATTCACAGGGAATAAAAGAAGTCATAAAGGATAAAATCAGAGTATTGAGATCATGTGGCGACATTCGTGGCCGACCTGGTTCATTATTCAGGATATAAACACTCAGTCTCTAATTTCTTTAGCTTTCAAAGGCAGGTATTCAGAAAAGAAACAGTCAATTCATAACCACCGAGCCGTTTATAATTTTCGCTTTTTAAAGGTATTAAGATGTATAACTGATTCATATGACACTTATATTCTTCACACAAATACAAAAAAAAATATAACGAAAGTTTACAGGGTTTTTTTAAATGATGATTTATGTTAAATTTCTATCATCAGTTATAAAGAACAACGACAAAAAATATGTTTTCATCAGTTTAAGTTAAGTTTTACTTATTTCGTCATAATCTAACTAAGTGGTAAGAAACAACCAATGCATTGTTTTGAAATAAAGACAAACTGAAGAAAAGTATATCTGAAAAAAATGAGGTTAATTGAAACAGGTATTTTTCAGAAAGGGGTGGGTTCAGAAAACCGGGCATTTTTCACCTTTCAATGGGGCAACACTATATCTTCATATAATAATTTTTTAGATATAAATTTGAACATTTGTGCCAAAAATTAAGTAGGTTAACCATCTAAATTTGGAAATATTATTGTTTAAGTTGTAAAACTATTATATTTTCACTCATTAAACATTAAAATGTACATGTAAATTTGCTTATGTTTCTTAATTCAAGATTTAAAAATAATAATAATAAAATACCCCATAATTTTACCAGATATAAAGAATAAAAACTTTACAGACAAAATGGAGAAAAATGGCGCTAGTATCGCTTGAACCCACGCCCGACGTAAACTTAGTACATTCACTTTTCAGAAAGGAGGTTCTGCAACAGGTATCTTATACCTTAATCTTTCATGATATCGTCTCGAGGAAATACAACCTTATTCTATGGAAACAAAAAACAAAAACATTCTATGCACATTTTGACCTCTTTATAGTAATTTACCTAGGTTGTAAGTGCCATTGATAATGTGTTAATTGCTTTCTTTTGGTAACTTTACTATAATATAATGTTAAATATATTCAAATTTTCAAGAAAATTAACATGAATCTGGAGGTGTGCTGCTTTAAGCTTGATTTTATGTTGTAAATCCAATTATTAATTTTTGGAAACATTTAACTTTAATATTTACCTTGTATATTGTTCTTTATGGACATTATCTGGTTCATTTTTGCATTCTGCAAATGAAGGTATGATGGGGAGATTGTTCCATAGCAAAGAAGGGGCGCTATTAGCACAGATATATAATACAGAGTAACAGGAAGTGAAATATATGACATCTTGTAGAGCTTATAAGCAGTGAAGTTGGGTGAAGGAACTTCAACTAGTTCTTTGACATACGCGATACATTAATGTTACCTTTACATGGGCTCTGTGTTTTTTGAGAAGTTGGTCGCTGTTATTGCTCCAACATCGTCACTCTGCTAATCCCTCTGCAGCACGAAAAGACAATTTTATCACTTTGACAATGCTCCATCTCCAGTTTCCAGACCTTTGCGTCAGTGAATGCTTCCCGGACGATGGAGGAATAATCCACGGGAGGCCTCACCAGGGTTACAAAGCAGAGGTCTTCCTCCTTCTGGTAAGCATGTACCGATGATTTTCTGGTCTAGCTAGAGAATATTCTAGCCTACAGTCTTTAGAATTGATGGAGCGCTTGGTCATTATCCATTCTGATTTTGAAATCATTGAATTAAAGGTAAAGATACCGAGGCCATTGACGTGCGAACAATAACTTGAGAATTATTTGACCTTAATTTCTACAGTGTTTATTTAGTGTCACTCATTATTTTTATTTAACACACATGGCGTATAATCAAACAAAGGCAGATTCACATCCCCAACGTTTATTCATTGTGGTAGTAAAGTATGATTTTTATTTGGTTTCTATTATATTTGTATTTTATTTGTAAAATTGTTTGCCAATGAGCTGAAATGTGAAGATATTTTCACATGTGTTAAGTACATGTATATTCGAAATTTATGAAACAAACCTAAGCCGTTCTTATTATTCTATTCTATTTGATAGCAATCATTCCGCGTTACAGTGATATGAATGACATCTCGTCGATTTACTCCGCGTTGGGCGCTGTAATTACATTCAAGTATCATGTGACATAATGTTTTCAAATGACTGGCTTGAGATTGTTGATTAACACTGATCAACATTCTATGATGTCACAGAGCATAGATTGCAGATAACCATTAGCAAAATTGTATATTTATGATATAACTTTGTCCAATTTCGCCGGTAGTCGTGAAGAACGCATTAACACTGCCTCCCTCGCTTTGTTTATATTTTCAATCTATTTAACATGATGATAATCATCGCTAAGTTTTTATGTATATTTTTTTACTTTATTTGCTCTCTCCTGTCAGGCATTGTCTTTCTGTTGATCCTTTCTGTCTTTCATGACATCTCTAGCTTATATACCGTGCTATTAAGATAATAGCATGTGTGGCGCCGTTATAATTATGTCGCAACGCCGCTAATTGTCGTACTTACCGCTAAATGTCGCACTATTAACGCTAAATATCGCAACCGCCGCTAAATATCGCAAAATCGTCTGCCGTTAAATGTCGCAATGGTAACGTTGAATGTCGCACGATTTTCCCTTTCCTGTCCAATCCTTAATTACCGTTTTCATCTATAAAAGGATTTTGAAATGATATATCACACATGTTTATCATAATAGGACCAATTGTCATACACAACACTCAGAATCCTACTTCCAAGGTCAAGGTCACACTGAAAGGTCAAAACTTAAAGTGGTCTGTTATAATGCCTTTTTGTGTCAGATCCACAACTTTTTCACCCATCAAAGTATTTTGAAATAAGTTTGCACAATATTCACCAATGAGTCATGCACGACACTCCGACCTCTCACAAGGTTAAGGTCACACTCAGAGATCAAAGCTAAACATGTTCTGTATTTTCCTTGTCCAGAGAAAATCTCCGAAAGTATTAGAGATTCCAATGAAAGTTAAAATATGCACTGTAACTCCATTTTGAATATATTTTAATTGTTTCCCTGTATATTCTTATTTTTAGTGACACAAACTCCTCAAATGTATTTCTATTGACACATACACAGGAGTTATTTCATTATATTTCTATGATGAATTTATTGTTGTCTGTGCATTTACTGAAACTCAAACTGTCAAAATCATACTATTGCGTGCTTAATGTAAAACTTCCTTTAGGCGGGACACTTGGTAACGCTGTTTCGAGATCTTGGAATTATAGGTATTATACTATAGGTCCTATAATATTGTTACAATCAGATTATAGTTTTATAAATTCCATTGATGCAAAAATCTGATTAGTCTTGGGCTTTTTTCTTTCTTTCATTTTTTTCATTACCGGTAAAAATGTGTTTTGCAATAAATTATTATTGTATCATGGTTTGGGGACCTTTCTGTTGAAAATGTGTCAGAGTTAAATCGTATACATATACATGCACAGTGCGTTAACTGGAGTGCAGATATAGGTTACCAGCACTCCAGAGCATGCCCATTGATTGGCTCATTTTTGCTAGGTTTTACTTATTGTGACGACAGAGAAAGGGAAAGCGATAGAAATATCATATGCAGATGTTCGTTGATTGGTTTCTTTTTTCTGATGTTTCATATTATGACATTAGGGAACGTGTTGTTATGTTTGACTATAATACAAAAGAGAAAGATCATCAAAACACTCGGCAATCTGGTTTATACTCGGGGGGGGGGGGGGGGGGGCTACCCCCCTCGTACAAATCAGATAGCATCGTGTTTCGGTGCTCTTTCTATTACTTATATTTATCTTTTAATATAAGGATTGACATACAGTGAGTTCTTTCATTAAATATGTATATATAATATAACATCAATTTCCAGTTTAGAATTATTTATTTATAATTGCAAAACAGATGATAATTGGGTGTGTTTTGTATTAAACATCAGCACACACACCAAACACGTTGGTTCAAAACTCTGTGATATACATATTTGATCTTGTAACAATACCGAAACTTACAAATACATTTCAGAACGTATTTACAACATTATTGCAAAACTCGTTGCGATGACATAATTTTGTAGCATTTTTTTACAACCAGCCTTGCAATTAAACTGAGTTTTGCAATAAATTATTCTTATATCAGATTTGAAATGAAGATTTACTCTAAATATTATTATCTTTAACTTTTTTATGATTTTAAGAGATTTTATATTTTATTCACTAAATTTGTATATATGATTTAATACCAATTTCAATTCTCAAATCATATATTCATGATTGCAAAATATTTGATAATTGAATGTTTTTTATTAAATGTCAGCACATTTTAATTATCAACAACAATTTTATTTTTGCAAAGGTTTTGGCTCAAAACTCGATGATTTGCATATTTGATCTTGTAACAATGTCAAAAGTTACAAGTTCTTTGTGGCATTTTATTACAAATAACGTTATTGTTGAAAATGCTGTTTAAATTCGACAAGGTATATAAGGGTTTTGAATGGGTTATTATAGAAGTATCTTGAACTATAAACATGGATATTAATGGTTCGTAAGAGTAACTTCCCCTACCGAATACATGTTTGCAGAGCGAACCACTGCAACAGATAGGTGAAGAAAAATCATCTTTTAGGGAAAAAATGCAACCTTTCAATATAGCAATGAATAACAGCCAGACATTAAAACCAAAAGAAAAACAAGAAAATAATGAATAATCAAAAGCCCTTTAAAACAATACCAGATAAAATAATGACAATTTTGACTGACTTCCGTTAATTTCAGTAAGTATTATCGATGTTTCTATTGGGAATATCACAATTTAGCATTATCTTATTTGCCCTGCCATTAGAGAAATAGTTAACTATTAAACGATTATCACTTTTACATTTCGCTAATCTTTGTATCTTCTTCCATGAATTCCAATGCCATTCATCTTTCTCTATTAACATTTAAAGGTTCTTCATTATGATATTGCATATAAATGTGCGCTTAGAAATTATTGGCAAATAACATACCAACTGACATTGCTTTTTTAATATCAGAACGTTTTAATATCAAAAATGTCACTGGTATGACACTTTTAGTTATTCAACCCTAGTTATACCATACAAACGGAAATGAAGCTAATCACATAAAAAACTAACATCAAAAACAATAAGTCTAACAAAATATAGCAAAAAACGAAACAACTAAAAACAACAAATTCGTAACTTTCCCCAAGATATTGGTAAATAGATAAAATTGAACATTTTGTACAGTTTATATTCCTGTTTATTTCATATCGTTACCTAAAACACATTGTTTTACAATCACAATCTTGTGTTCAAAGGAATTTGACATGTTTTATAAACAATTATTGGCCGAATTCGCTAATAAGTGAGAAGTCCAAATATAATTTTGTGTACACGCATTTGACTTAAAAGTAATGTTCACGAACTGTAAATATGTAATAGTAAATAAAAAGGTAGTCAACTACAATTCGTAAACAACATCCCTTTCATGTACCAACGTTTCGGCTAAACAGCCTTTTTCAAAGTACATACATACATTATGAAAATTAACAAGAACATTATGTCAGCGTCACATGAGATATACTTTTGAAAAAAAAAGCAGTTAAAGTGCAAAAATTAAGTAAAAACACCCGCAAACTAATTAATATTGTACAAAATAACCCAATGGAAAATGAATATAAACATATCCTGTATATTGCATAAGTTCGTTATGTATGCTATAAATTATTTTTAATATATAGGAACTAGACCAAAAAGTGTTGATAAGAGTCATTAAAGACATTAAAAATTGAACAATCTCATACGTATCAATGAGACTGACATAAATGAGCCGCGTCATGACAAAACCATCAAAGTGCGTTTGCGACCAGCATGGATCCAGACCAGCCTTCGCGCAGTCTGATCAGGATCCATGCTGTTCGCTATCAGTTTCTCTACTTGTAAGCGAACAGCATGGATCCTGATCAGACTGCGCGGATGCGCAGGCTGGTCTTGATCTATACTGGTTGCAAACCCATTATGTTGGTTTTGTCGTGACTCGGCTCAAATATGCCCTATATGGCAAATACTACAAAGAGGATATTTTTTCGTTTGAGTGAAATATGGAATATATTTTCACAAAATATGCTAAAATCCATATATTTTTACGAGCCGGAACCAATGAGTAAAAACATAAAAGTTGTTCACAAAGAGTTTAAGTGTATGCAATTATATTTTAATTATTCATCAGTGAGATTCAATTAAATGTCGTCATCTCACACTGTGTTGAGAAAACATAAAACATAATTATCATTTTAATTTCTTATAATGATATGAATAACTGAAGCTATTGACTGTCAGAGAAAAACATCTGAAAGTTGTCACTAGATATAAATATGTATTTTGACTCCGCCCACTTTCATATTTATTAAATATCTATAACATACCGTACGTGTATGACTGAAACACTATTTCAAATTGTAATGAAAGAGAAAAAAGACAAAAAACTAAACAGGTTTTTGCATCAATGACATTTTTAAGATCGTAATTCGTAATTTGATGTGTGCAAAATCCAAAGAGGCATGAATGATAGTTATAGATTTTAAAACCCAAAAAGAAAACTCTTATTTCAACCAATCATTTTAGAAGACACTTCAAAGATAGTTGGGAATCCCCCCCCCCCCCTTTATATGAACTTATTCATTTTTGCTTTCCAAATGATAAGTAACAGATAACTAATATACCTACAAATCTAATGCAACACCATAAGCTATTAGTTTAACATATCTTGTGACATTTAACCGTAGCGTTGCGACATTTAACGGAATGTGTAAATCGTACGACATTTAACGTTACCATTGCGACATTTAACGGCAGACGATTTTGCGACATATAGCGGCGGTTGCGACATTTAGCAGCAATGGTGCGACATTTAGCGGCAGGTGTGACATTAAGCGGCGTTGCGACATTTAACGGCGCCACAGCATGCTTATTTTACTGCTTGGTTATTATACCTGAAGTCCATTTTACAACTACAAATAGCTTATTACATTAAATAGCAATGCAAGCGTAAGTACAATTTTCAATACACAGACGAGCACAATACATGTACAATATATGTATCTGTACTAATAGCATTACATTAAACATGACTAGTTATTTTGCAAGTTTGTATAGTCTAATATTTCGCTAAATTACAAGTTATTAATTTTGATCGTGCATTTATCTGGTTATCAAAATTTCTGTTCAGTTGGCCACGTATAATAATATCTCTTTATGTATCTTGATCTGCAATTTTTATACCATCGTATAATGTAATAAAAATTGCAGTATATTGATTAGGCAAATATTCAAGTCTATGGGCCTGATTTTTGTGATATTTATCGTTAAATCTTCAACATTACTAAGAGTCGAGGTCAATGCCAATTTCTATCGAATAGCATGACAAGTCGCAACACGGAAACTGTTAGTCATACAATTGTCTGTTATTTTGAAAAATCTTTTCAGTTAACAATATTACTCTACACTTCTACCATCACGTTTCATCAAGTTTGGAGGTTTTGACAGAAGCTACTTTTATTACTGTAAAAAATTTTCATGTGGTTGATGGGTTTCCCTGCCGCGCTCACATACTAATAAAATAATTTGAGCCGCGTCACGACAAAACCAACATAGTGCGTTTGCGACCAGTATGGATCCAGACCAGCCTGCGCATCCGCGCAGTCTGATCAGGATCCATGCTGTTCGCTTACCAACTCTATAACAAGTAGAGAAACTAATAGCAAACAGCATGGATCCTGATCAGACTGCGCGGATGCGCAGGCTGGTCTGGATCCTTGCTGGTCGCAAACGCACTATGTTGGTTTTGTCGTGACGCGGCTCCTTTCAAGTTTTATGGACATTTAAAGATCTCTTAACAAGGATTAAAAGTGATTTACAGAGTAATGAGTTCTGTTGCAAAAAAATCAGCCGCTTTTGCGTGGCTACTCGAAAGTTGAAAAACTGCGCTTTCAGATACGAATGCCTTGTAATATAGCCGCTTCTCCTAGCTGCAAGCCGTTTCTTGACATAGACATGTTAGTTCTTCAGTCGCTTATCCATTTGCTATAATCCTATAAACTGACATGTTTATTTACCGATCCGTGAAATTATTTTCTTTTGCCTTTTCTTTAGGTTTAAGTAAAAAGAATCTCATTTCAATAGAAGAGATCGATTTGCCGCTTTCACTTTCCTTATTATTGCGAAATGCCATTCTTTTCCATTCTCTTCATATAATTATCAGTTTAATGGCAATGGCGTTGCTATTTTTGTTGCTTTGCAATTATCTACAACATTATTTCATGTTTTTTCTTGTTTCATTAGTATAATTTATTTTGTAACATAATATATTTTTATTTCAAGTGTACACTTATTCCAAAGTCATACAGGATCGTTTTCATTACTTTTTTTGAAAATGAATGGTATTCTTACAAATAAATAAAAATGATATAAAGTGTTTTTCTCGTTATCATAAGTGGAACTGAGATTCTATTTGTGCGCATTTGGTCCGTTTTTGGAATGTTGATTATGTTCTTGATGTAATTTTAAATTGTATTTTACACTTTATTTCCTATTTTACCATCTGTTGCCCACCTGCGTTACCCCAACAAATTATTTTTTATGACTATTTAGGTGAAATCAAGATGTTTTTTTAACCTCTTCAGAAGACCGTTTATTCATTTTCATCATTTGCATAGCTAAAAGCATGAGGAGTTATGATAAATCAAAGCACTGAAAGTACTGGCTGCGACAAGTCCTGGCATTTTTAAGCAAATACTTTAAATAAACAAGTACACTTAGTTGCTAAGTTAGTGTTATTTCGGAAGAAAACATAAACAAGTACCCTTTTAAAGCAAGCTTAATTACACTTAATAATTCAATATGCTTTTTAAAAGCAGGATATATTAAATGATCACTTTTTCAATTATTTTTAAGCCAATGATTTCCCCCCTCATTATAAATAGGGGTAAAATTCAAATTCCGGAGAGAAAAAAACATGGGTTAAGATTACTAATTTTTTTTAGTAATCCAAACAGACTACTTATTTATATCTTATAATACAGATGTATATATGTACATGATCTGACACTTATGTTTTAAACCTTAAATATAGTATTTCAAATAGAGTCGGGCTATTCAATCATTTATTTCATATACTATAAGAAATATATATATATATATATATATATATATATATATTATTAATATATATATATTATATATAAATATATATATATATATATATATATATATATATATATATATATATATATATATATATACTATATATATTATATTAAAATTATAATGTTTAAGAAATAACAAAACTCTATATGTAAAAACGGGTAGCGCTTTCAATGCTTTCTTTGCATATTCTTTCAGCCGAAACTTAATAAACAATATAAACAAATGACGTAACGTCATGAAAAAAAAAGCGGGAACGTTAAATGATAACGTATTTCCCGGCAAACACAATATGGTTATCTTATATGAAAAATAGAGAATACGGACATTGAGCATAATATATATTAAAGGGAGGGTAATAAAATTCACAAGTTAATGATTTTATGGCACAAAATTGTATTGGTAATTAACAATTTTTACTCAATAAATATTGCTAAATAATACGAACAATTGGACTGAATAAAATCGCAATCATTTCTTTTCATAATTAAAAAATGAAAGAGATTGTAATAAATATGAAGTACTTGTATATATATACCTTGTTAAAAATGATTTAACAATGAGCATTTAGCTGTGGTTTAATAACTTGATAAAAGTTTTTCTTTTTCTTCTCTTAAAAATTATTCACTTTCGAAATTAATATCTTATATAGAGGGAAAATGCTAAATTTACCTCCTGAACAATTATGTAAATGTTTATTTACTTGTAAACATTCTGAGTTCTTCAGTGTTTGTTTGTTGCCTATGTAAAGTCATACGTTTACATAATTCATTTTTTGTTTGGCCAATATAAAAACTGTTTACAGTTGTCACAAATTATTGAATATATCACATTTTTTGAAAAACACAGTTTCATACTTTGTTTTTATCTTAAATGTCTTACTGTTACAAAAATTGTATTTCATTCCTTCTATTAGAGAAGACATTTCTTTACACCTACTTCCTGTTGCATTTAGAAACTGTTGTTACAGTATTATTTGTCATGTCGAAACTTTGAAGAGGTTTTAAGATGTTTTTGAAGATTTTTTTTGCTTGTCTTTTACTGTTTATAATGCGCTTCTTTCTAAAACACTGTTCATCTTTTTCACTTTTTCGTAACACATTCTCACAAGATCGGAATTGCTTGGGAAATATTGGTATTTTTTGGGATTAAATATTGTTACACATGAGTAACGTTGTACTTGTTGTTAGCTGTTATGTTTTCTTCAGTTTTGATGAGGACCTTTCAATTTGGCTTTAGATATTCCGTATGTAATAATTTCATACTGGGGTAATTTGAATTTTTAAGTCATTGTAGTTAGTTCTGAGAGGCGCTTTTTCTTTGCAAGTGTTTCTCCTCTTACTATTAGTTATGATTCTTGACGCAAGGTTGAAAGGAATGTGTTAACTTTGTATGTTTTCGGATGACACGATTTAAAGTTGAGGTAGTTGTATGTTGTCCGTCGCGTTTACTGTAGATATCTGTTGTTATATGTGTTCCAGATTTCATAACTAATACATCTAAAAATGGCATGCTCGTTTCAACTTTTATTCATCGTAAATTGAATACAGCGGTGTAAATTGTTTATTTCTCTAATAAATCATCTGTGTTGATATTTTTCCCGACTATTAAAAAACAATCATCAAAAATCTCTTCCAGTTTCATTTTAATGTAGTTTTGAAAAGTCGTTTCCATGTATTGTTGATATTCTTTCGTAGAATGTTTTCTCTAGATATCCAAGTACCAAAGTAGCATACGTTGGGGCGACTTTTAGTACCCATAGCTGTTCCTTTATTCTGGATTATAATATTTGCCGTCAAAATAAAATACGTTATTCTTTAGGATAAGTTGCAGTGATTTCAATATAAATTGGTTGTTGGAATTCTTGTATTCTATTTTATCCGGTCCGAAAATTTTCTCATCCAGTGTTTGAATTGCCCTGTAAGGCCTCAGCATCATGTGGAATGTTGTATACCAAATTTACGACATCAAAGGTAACTAAAATGGAATATTGCTTCTACATTTTCCGGCAAGTAATTTAGGAAATCTAAGTCATCTCTAATGAAACTTGGAACTTGTCTGCATAATGGTTTTAATATGAGGTCTAAAAAGTGGCTAAGTCTCTGTGTAACACTGTTAGGTCCCCCTACAATAGGCCTAAACTTTAAATCATCTGGTGCAGAAACTTTAATGTATTCAGATTTATTATTATTAATTGCCATTGTGTAAGACATGTCCTTCTCTAATAGAAGGAAATGAAATACAATTTTGTAACAGTAAGACATTTAAGATAAAACAAAGTATGAACTGTGTTTCAAAAAATGTGATATATTCAATAATTTGTGACAACTGTAAACAGTTTTATATTGGCCAAACAAAAAATGAATTATGTAAACGTATGACGTTTACATAGGCAACAAACAAAACACTGAAGAACTCAGGAATGTTACAAGTAAATAAACATTTACATAATTTTTCAGGAGGTAAATTTAGCATTTTCCCTCTATATAAGATATTTAATCGAAAGTGATAATTTTTAGAGAAGAAAAAGAAAAACTTTTAATCAAGTTATTAAAACCCACAGCTAAATGACTCATTGTTAAAAATCATTTAACAAGGTATATATATACAAGTACTTCATAATTTATTACAATCTCTTCATTTTTTAATTATGAAAGAAATGCATTGCGATTTTTATTCAGTCCAATTGTTCGTTTATTTAGCAATATTTATTGAGGTAAAAATTGTTAATTACGCCATACAATTTGTGGCCATAAATCATTTAACTTGTGAATTTTTACCTCCCTTTAATAAAATGTCATTTATTCACTGCCAGATTGTACGGATTATGCTCAATGTCCCGTATTCTCTATTTTTCAGTATAAAAAACCATATATTTATATGTTTATCTAAAGTTTCGGCTGGAAGATATGCAAAGAAAGCATTGAAAGCGCTACCGATTTTTACAATATGAGTTTGTTATTTCTATAACGTTATTAATTTTATATATTTCAACCACTGCACAAGGAACATATCACGTCTTTAATATATATATATATATATATAATTTTAAATTAATTTATGAAAATATATAAATGAAATTCGCCAAAGGCTGGCTTGTTAACATGTTCTTGAACCCGTTTTACTAGAAGCATATCCTATATGCCAGCCTCT
The DNA here is from genome assembly GCF_026571515.1 of Ruditapes philippinarum. Classification (NCBI taxonomy): domain Eukaryota; kingdom Metazoa; phylum Mollusca; class Bivalvia; order Venerida; family Veneridae; genus Ruditapes; species Ruditapes philippinarum. Next base: position 92,570 of record NW_026858304.1, read on the forward strand.
GTCGAATTTGATAAACGTTTATATCAAATGGCACCTGATGCCAGACTCTTTTTTTATCACATCACATGACTAAATTTAACCAAACAGTTCGATCACAACTTTATTTTCATTCATTTTAAAATGTGCTTGACATAGAACAAAGTACTATTAGGCAGAAAACCAGGGAAGGCAAGACATCTAGGATATAACTTCTGTTCACACAAAAGCAATTAAGAACGCAAAGTTCTGCTTGTGATGTCTGGACAAATATAGTCGTCTTAAGTGTGTACTCATACTCCTCCAAGTTTCTATATTTTACTAGGGATAATAATCTATATATCCCTGCTAGTTTATTTTCTTTTTAAATTTGCATGTTTTGTTTTGAAAATTTTCTCAAACAAAACACAGACAATGGAACAGCCATCGAAAGAGTCGCCTACTTTGTCCTACAAGATGAATTATAAGATCATATGAAATTAACTTTAAAAAATAAAAATGAGCCGCGTCACGACAAAACCAACATAGTGGGTTTGCGACCAGCATGGATCCAGACCAGCCTGCGCATCCGCGCAGTCTGATCAGGATCCATGCTGTTCGCTATCAGTTTCTCTACTTGTAATAGACTTGATAAGCGAACAGCATGGATCCTGATCAGACTGCGCGGATGTGCAGACTGGTCTGAATCCATGCTGGTCGCAAACCCATTATGTTGGTTTTGTCGTGACACGGCTCAAATGTTATTTAGCCTACTGATGAACGTCAGCGGGAAATACAAACTACCTTCTTCACCACTGAGCACCAACTTAATAAGAGTTCGAATATTTAAACATGGAAATGGAATAAACACAATCATAATGCAGAGGTCTAATGGCAGTGCTGGTGGGAAAAGACCTTAGATGCCTCATTGTGAGCATTATTTCAGCCAGCTAGATAGCTTCCCCACCGAAAGAATCCAAAGTCCTTGAAGGGCCTTTCTCAATACAGGTGTCAAAGACTAGGCCTTTCCTGTTAAAGTGTCTTTTTTTGTAAAATGGTAAGTTAACTGAAGGGCATTATATTTTATTCAATTTTCCCCATGAAATATGGTACTTCATGTATATGTCATGCATGTATTTGTTAAAAAACAACAAATATCAAATTAGGCGGAGTCAAAAGTAATATTTATGTTTGTGACTATTTTGTCAGATGTTTTTTCATTAGTTTCAGCTATTCATTTTGTCATCAGAAATTATCTGGTTATGTTTTTTTTTTAAGACTTATCAAGATATCTGTGGTAAAAAATCGTGTATTGAATTCAAACCGTGTCATGCACCTTTAAATGGTCGCTGTATTTTTCAATTGAGACCTTTTATTATATGTACTATTCATATACATGTATATGTAAAACGAATATGTATTTATTGTACACGTCTTGAATAAACTGTATTACGTATTATACTGCATGCTCTACAATTGCAACTGCGTAGCAAATGGGTATATTCTTCAACAACGTTTTTCGTAAAATATGAAATGTATTTTCACTTAAAAGATAAAATTCTATATATTTTACTCGCCGTTCCGGCTCGTTTTTGTTTGATTTTTCTTTTCTTTTTTTTTTTGGTAAGTACCGGTATATTCCATATTACACTCAAACGGATTTTTTTTCCTCTTTACATAGTGATGAAACGTGATCTATGATATATTCTTTGTATATTCATTATCTCTTCATTTTTTTTTGTATCTGTTAACTTTCAATAAAAATTCCATTACTTAGTTTAGGTGATTTGCATGCTTTAATATTTAACACTTTCTTAACGGAATATATTGCCTATATTGCCTTTTTACATAATTAATTGTTTATTCTAAGATTACTTATTAATTTCAAATATATTTGCATTTTTATTATAAGTTGTCTTACCAATACTGTTTTAGATTATTTAGTAATTTAATTAGCATTAATGACAGAAATCGCTCAAAAGTAACATCTATACAATATGTGCAAGACTAGGCAAGATATTCCAGGGGTTTCCAACGATATACATGTATGTGAATCTAATACCGAGGTCATTTATGTGACCAATAAATAATTTCTGTAAATCAAAAATAAAAATTATTTTGTTATGAATTTTAATTCATTCTTTTAACAACATTCATAAGTAAAACAAAAATCAACGTTCATAAGTAAAAAAAATGTAAAAATTGTTTAGATTACAGATTTTCCTGTAACATTCACACATTTCTTACTGACTTTCTTTTTTTTAATTGTATATGTTCTAATGATAGAAACTTCAGGCCATAACAATATCCATAAAATTTATTATCGTGAAATATGTCCAATGCGTTTGACACATTATTAAGATTCTTTATTTTCCAGTCACCTCTTCCTTCTTCTATTGAATCAAAACGAAATGGATATGCCTGGATAGTCATTCCATGTCTATAGCCAGGAACGTTTTTATCAAAATCATCATCGCGGTGAAGAACACTAACGTTTTCTTTTTTTCCTAGACCAAAGAACTTGAGAACAGTTTTTGGATGTATAAGAATATCATCTCTACCTATATAAATTTGAGGAAGAGGGTTCATTGTTGTTACCGACCGTAATGCAAGCTCTTTTGCTATTTCTTTACAGTCAGCTGCGTTCAATGCATTGTTCATAAACACGTGTGAATTCTTGTTCAAGATCATTTGGGCTAATATGAGATTTTCTTCGTCTGTATCAGGAATATGAAATTTCGTTTGGAAAGATTTATCATTATATAATGCCGAAATGGTTTCTCTACACTCTGCAAAATCAACTATACTTCTTGAATAGAAGAATAAAAATAAAACTTCAAAAGAGGATGAAGGGTTATATTTGGCAAATAATTCGTTTGCCTTTAACTCAAGCTCGTCCGTGTAACCATACATATGAAACAGAAGCTGACCAGCTCCCCGTCTTGTAACATTCACCTTTCTTTCAAATAAAGTCCTTTGATCCATTGCACAATTCGTCTGAATCAACTCACGCATAACATTCCGTTCTTTATCATCATCCGAAAACACTGACATAATGCGAACTTTTACACTGAGATTAGATAGCCTTCTTTGTATTCGCATCCACTCAAGTATAACAGTATCAGATGTACTGCTTGACAGTCCTGCGTCCTCAAAGTATTTAAATCCCCACTCTAAATGTAGTGGAAAATTTAACCGCTGAATAGCAACGTCCTTATTCAATATGACAGCTGCTGAAAGCCGGTGAGCACCATTCTTGAAGAAAAATTATTCTTGTCTACCGGAATCTGAGATAGGTTTGAATCAAAACCATGCGTCCTTATACCATCTATTGTTTTTTTGGTACACGGGTGATAAAATCATCTAGTGAATTTTTTTCAACACATGGTTTTTTAGAGTCAAACATGGATTTCTTTATAATGTGACAATACTCATGGAATGAATTCCAAACAGCCAGATGTTCAGCATAGGCATTTCTAATGGATTGCGGAACTTGTTTTTCATTTACATAAAAGTAGGCATACACCATTTTGAAGATAAGATCGAATCTAGCAGAGTGCAGGTAATTTCCAGGATTTTCATCCGGCAGTAAGGTAGATTCCTCGATATCAGATTTAGATTCCACTTTTATTAAAACTAACGCGATGTATAAATTTATTGTCACAAACACTGCGATTGAAATATAGCATTTTAATCGGCTGTTCCTATAAGAAGCCATTTTACTTATACTTTAACACATGTCCAGTAGATATATCAAATATTTCTTCTTTTTTGATAACAAAAATATCATGTAATCAAATCAATAAGAAATACGATCTTTTTATCCTAGTTATTGTTATGTTTGTATATATAATCCGGCGAAATATATGTTACTATATCCCCTCTAGTATTACAACAATTTTTATGAGATGTTTAATTGTAGTTACATTTAACGAAACATGTTGACCTCGGCGTTAAACTAATACATTTGATTTTTTTTAAAATCCACACAGTTTCGGATTAGTTTAAAGTCGATACACTTCCATTGACTGTTGTGTGTCTAGTCCTGTTTGAAAAGATTCCTACGCGATCAATTGAATGTGTTAGAAAAACAAATACGCATGCCGGTTAGTTTGTCTTCTCCAAAACATTAATTTCTGGTATACATGTATATCTAATTGTCTTCAAGAGAACGCTTAAACAGAATATCTTATATTTAAAATGATTAATTCCCCAAAAGCACGCTCCTTGGATGAAAGATTTTTTTATGTAAATACTTGTAATATTATACACATTCTACATGGCCCAATATCCTTCAATAAATATTTAACAGCATTTCAAATTAGTAATGTACTTTTGCTTAGGACACTATTTTTTAATTAATTTTTTCTGCAGAGTGGATTGATTTCGCTGACAAAATTAAAGATATAAGTATGTGTAAAAGAATGCAAATTATTGCAAAAAAACAAAAACAGAAAATAAACAAAAACAACAAACAAATAAACAATAAACTACACAATCAGTTCTATTTTCAACTTTATATTAAACAGATTGATATGGTTTTTGTTGTTGTTGTTTTTAGTTTTTTTTTGTTGTTGTTGTTTTTAATTTGTAGATTCCAATATCTCGGTTACGAAAAAATAATTACTGTTATTTTGCCAAAATCATGTTGCATGTACTATCGTTAAGCACGCATATGACATATTATTGTAGCCACTGGATTTGAACATTATATTGTTGACATAATTAAAATATTTTTCTCCACTTTACCACTGTAAAAATGTGTAAGATTGATATGTCTAGACACATGTATTCCTACACTGGTCAAATAAACAAAATCACTTAAACACAACGGCGAATTCTAAAGGTCTCGTCAGTAACATTTCAATTATCCACAATAATAAATAGTAATTGCACTTTACGGAGTCCTATACAGGTCATCTCCGTAAATAAATCGATATAAAAACAACTCGAAAGAAGTAGCGACAAAGCAATCATCCACAAGTATAATCAAAGCACAGAAGTCGCTGAATTTGTTTGGGTCTCAGAATGTCAGAAAGGTGAAGGTTGTGAGATAATAAACCAATTTGTTTTGTATAGTGTCACCAATGCTTTCGTGTGTTTTAACTGTAGTAAAATGGCTATAAGACTAATTGCAACACTGATAGTCAATTCAATGTTTATTTGACTTATAAAAAAAATGAGTCGCCTCAACTGGGATTTGAACTCGATTCATAAGCGAGCGTGCAAACCCCTCGGCCACGGTGAAGCTTTGTGTTAATGGCCTGAAGAAAACCATATTATTTAAAATTAGGGTTTGTAACTTATTTCGACGCTAAACCTGTTGTTTAACACAGGTTTAAATAATCATGGAGCTTACTATAAGCATGTATATCTATAAAGAATGAAACAATATTAGAAATCTTTGACCATTCGGGAACTACTTTGCTTGTAAAATTAATGCGCCTGTCATTTGACAATCTTTACGCATTGATCTCCCCTGAATTTTTCGGCGTTAGTGTACATATAAAGGGAAGTAACCGCTTCAAAAAAGTGGACTACTTTAGGCATCTGCAATTAACAGCATAAGGCTCTGAAATTTCGCTACCATTATTTGTTTGGTCTGACGACAATTAAAAACGATTATTAAAACTAGAAATTAAAATTGTACTACTCCGTGAACAATTACTCCGTGAAAAATTTGGTACGCTGTTCCGTGAACAATTTTGTAGACTGCACCGTGAACAATTTTGTAGATTGCTCCAGTCAGCTCTGTCAACATTTTGGTAGACTGCTACGTCAACATTTTGGTAGACTACTTCGCGAAGAATTCGGTAGACTACTTCGTGAATAATTGGCAGATTCCTTCGTGAATAATTAAACTGCTCCGTCAACAATTAGGTATACTACTACATGAACAATTTGGTAGAAATCTCTGTGAACAATTTGTCAGACTACTTCGTAAACAATTTGGTAGACTGCTCCGTAAACAATTTGGTAGACTGCCCCGTGAACAATTTTGTATTCTACTACATGAACAATTTGGTAGACTGCTCTGTGAACAATTTGGTAGATTGCCTCGTGAACAATTTGGTAGACTGCCCCGTGAACAATTTGGTAGACTGCTCCGTGAATAATTTGGTAAACTACTACATGAACAATTTGGTAGACTGCTCCGTGAACAATTTCGTAGACTACCCCGTGAACAATTTGGTAGACTGTCCCGTGAACAATTTGGTAGACTGCCCCGTGAACAATTTGGTAGACTGTCCCGTGAACAATTTGGAGGACTACTCCGTGAACAATTTAGTAGACTGTCTCGTGTAAAATTTGGAGACTGCTAGGTGAACAATTTGGTAGACTACTTCGTGACCAATGTGACAGACTACTCCTTGAAAAATCCGTAAGACTCCTTAATGAATAATTTGGTAGACTATTTCGTAAACGATTTGTCAGACTACTTCGTGAGCAATTTGGTAGACTGCTCCGTGAACAATTTGGTAGACTCCTTCGTGAATAATTTGGTAGACTGCTTCGTGAATAATTTAGTAGACGGCTCCGTGAACAATTTTGTAGACTACTCCGTAACAATTAAGTAGACTGATTTTTTTTATTAAGTTGGATGTTTCGTAAACAATTTAGTAGACTGTCTTGTTAACAATTTGGTAGGCTGTTCCGTAAATAATTTAGTTTACTGTTTCGTTAACAATTTGGTAGGCTGTTCTGTAAACAATTAAGTTGAATGTTTCGTTAACAATTTGGTAGGTTGTTCTGTAAACAATTTAGTAGAATGTTTCGTTAACAATTTGGTAGGCTGTTCTGTAAACAATTTAGTAGACTGTTACGTAAACAATTTGGTAGGCCGTTCAGTAAACAATTTAGCTGACTGTTTCGTTGACAATTTGGTAGGCTGTTCTGTAAACAGTTTAGCTGACTGTTTCGTTAACATTTTGGTAGGTTGTTCCGTGACCTTTGTGTCACGACTATACATAAATAATGACAAGTTAAATGTTGATGCTGCACATCATAGACGCCGCAAAATGATGTGAACATTCAATTGTAATGTACAAAATCAGCCTTAACAATTGTTATATATTACAATTGAATATCCAAAGTACTAATCAATTTTTCTCCACGTTCTTGGTATGTGCTCGTTGTTTAATAATTAAGTTGCATATTTTTGTGAAAATGTAGAACCTAATGCATAAAATCACAAAGTAATGCCATGTCTGAAATTCTGAAATGTTTATTTGTTGCGACAAAGATTGAAAGGTCTGAACGAAGCAAAATAAACTTGATAACTAGTAAAGATGTAATGATTGGTATACTTAAAATAAATGCAAGACAAAAACACAGGTAAAGAAAAATATCTCCGTTGCGCCGAGAATATGTCCATTTAAATATTGGTGCACATTGCATAATGTTCGAATCATTTTGAGGACGAACTCTTCTGTTATTTTACAAATAACAAATATATGTCTGTAATATCAAATAATAGTTATATATAAATTGTTAAATGTAATCAGTTCTTAGTTACGTATTGTTTAATTATTCATTAAAGATTAAACTACTTGATTAAACACCAGATTGCATATATGCTTGAAATTTAAGTATAGAACCACTTAAAAGTAAAAATAAATCTAGGCAAAAGAGAACAATCGTCACAGAATCCTTCAAAATAACCTACTGCAAATATTTGTGATGTATTTTAAAATAAACGTATTTTTTTTCACTCTGTTAATCTGTTTTATAACTTAAATAATAAAAAATTCCGTTGCGAGCGCCAAAAAATCTCCGTTTCGTATTTTAGTCATACACCTTGTTTCCTGTCCGAATTTGGTTCCCGTCATGAGACTATAGACTGGCTCATTGACACGTTATTTATTAGGAAAATAAAATTAGATAATGTTAAAAAGAATATAATATTCAAACATGGCACTATCACTTCAGTTAAACGTTTATTTTAATTCCTAAAAGCTCGGTGACATGTTGTACATCAGAAAAGCTATTTTCATTAGAAAATTTGAAAATACTGTAATTTTGTTAAAACAAAAAAAAAACACAAAGGCAAGAATAAATTTTCCCCTATTGCTGAATATCCACTAGACGCCGCGTGCACGCGGCGTCTAATAATAGCAAAGTTTTTAAAAAAAATAAGTCACATTGGTAAGAGGAAGGCTTTAAAATATACATATTATCAATACCAAAGGTTAATTACTGTTGTCGCGACGTTATCATCTTTTGTTGTCACATATTTGTTCACTTCATATATTGTTGTTGTCTAAATGGTCCGAAGAAGTGAATGATCCAACGTTGATATATAAATAAGAATAGGTACCTTTAATTAATTAAATGTTAGAGCTCTTTAAAATACAGAAAAATAACTAGCTAGTTGAACTTTTGTTTGTTTTTATGAAATTCCTTAGGAGTACCCGGTCACCGGAAGTAAACAAGAAATATATAAGCCGTTCTGATTGGCTGGAGTCGGGAAATCCCTACGCCACCCTCTGTGTCCGCAGTTTCGTCACCAATATATTCGTACCATAAAAAATACCATCCAAACATAAAAATCCACACTGGCCACCAATGTCGTATGGTCCTTTTTCAAATGTAGGGATGGTCTGTTTATGCCTATAAGGACATAAACATACGCCTTGATAAATAAATAAATAAACAAGACAACAATTTCTGGCGCAAACCAATAGAAATATTTATATTCAAGTGCATAAATACAGATCCGAAATACATAAACGATCAATATGCATGATAATGAAACATAATGAATAACAACAATTACCTGTAAGGACATAAACATACGCCTTGATAAATAAATAAATAAACAAGACAACAATTTCTGGCGCAAACCAATAGAAATATTTATATTCAAGTGCGCATGCGTGAGGTGGATTTTCCGGGAAGTTTGTAAAAACTGAGGCCCGGCATGCAAATTATGTCAGAATGAAATATGAGAAATTAGTTGTTATAATGAGATGATGAAATGGAATGATATAGGAATGATATGGGATAATGGAGTGTATATCGGACTGTAAACAGACAAATACAAGAGATATATATATACAAATACAAGGATAAAATGATACATGAAAACGATATTCAAAAACACGAATATCGACCACATGACAACTGCAATGATGTCCCTTACTATGCACCGTAAAAATATCTGTGACATTTCGGTCTTTTGTTCACTGATGTCCCTTTCGATCCACCGTAAAATATGTACAAGTGTTATTACGATTTATCGCAAAGGTATCCAATTACCTTGAAACTTGACAATTGGGCTTTTAAAGTTGTCCAGCCAATTTTCGTTCACAAATGTGTGTATTGTAATACAACGCAATTACACAGGAACGAACCACTTTATTACACAAAAGATGTATACATTCACATGTTTCTTTAATAATACACTGTTAGAGTATTTAACGCTAAGCTTGTCAATAGTTGTACTTCACGCAAGGACGTTGATTTTTTTCTATTATCAACAGATCTAATATAAATTATATAAAAAAATATAATAACTGTTGTTATTATACACTTATAAATGAAATATTGATATCGAAAACTTCTTATTTTATTTCACGTGTCCCCATTTGACACTTCGTCTTAATAATAGTAAGAGCAATGTTCTTTCTCTTTTGTATCATATTGCAAATCACTGTCGTCACAATATGAAACCCCGGAAAATGTCGCCAATATACACAGGGGCGGATACAGAACATAGTTTCCTGGGGGGGGGGGGGGGGGGTGACATATGGGTGGAAGATTTTGAAATAAATAACAAAACAGGCACACATTATGCATGTTTGAAGATTAGGCCAGCATCGTGTTCATGTGAAAACATTTGTAATTGATGTGTTTTATAGCTCATCTTATGAGTAGCAATGTACTTTGCTTATATATGTGTATACTGTGCTTTTTTTTAAAATATATTTTTATTCTTTATGTAATTGGGGTGGGCCTGGGAGGGGTGTATAATACAGCACCTGAATATGACTTTTAAATCATTATCCCTTTCCCTGTCGTCACAATAAAATTAACCCAAGAAAAAATGTAGCCAATCAACAGTCGACAATCGACAGATACCTACGCTTTAGCTCTGACACATGTTCCAAACTATGATACAATTATTTAATGGAACCGAACACGAACTTTAATTGCAACATTTTGTTCAAATAACTACCTTTCGTGAAATATTGAATTCAATAGTCATCTTCAATAACTTAATGATGAATAAAATATAAATTGGTGGGACTTTTGTTCCCATCTATTGAAAAATTCTATAACAATGCTTTAATTAAAATACCATTTATTTGAAATATATGAATTTCTTTTTGCGTACTAGATCTCCGGCTCCATTCGGGAAAATCCGGCAACCTCCGAGACATGAAGCATGTACACAACTCGTCCTTATTAAGTATTTCAAGATCAAACGGAAATCAAATTTAGGCAAATTGTCTTTTTTTCACAATTGACTACAGCAGGGCCTCCGTGGCAGAGTGGTTTGGGTCGCTGACTTCGAACCACTTGCACGTCCATCCTTTATACCGCTAGGGACTTTATTCCTTCGCGTAAATATGGTACCGTTAGTAGATTAACAAAGGGGCCTGCATGAGCTTGAAAGATTATATGGAAAGTTACCGTTCTTTTTAGCAACATGAAATTTCCAGTGATTTATTAGTCATCCATCAGGTAAGGTTTTTAATAGGATTACATTGATTTTTTCGTAGTTAGTACTTAAAATGTATCCTGTTTTCCGTACAATAGAGGAAAATATCACTAAAATTGAACCTAGATTATGTAAACAATTGCCGTTCTCCATTGACAACAAAGAGAACTATTTCAATCTGACAACAAAATCGATATCCTTAGTTGTTTCCCTTATATAAGATGAAGCTCTGTAACACCGCACTTTGGGGTCAAACGCACTTTGGGGTCCGACCCCAAAGTGCGTTAAACTTCGCACCGCACTTTGGGGTCAAACGCACTTTGGGGTCAAAATCGAGAAATTGACCCCAAAGTGCGTTAATATGCTACATATCAACTCACTTTGGGTTCCAGAGGTCTAAAGGTGTAATCTGAGTTCTGCTTAAATACTGAGAACTGACTTATTATGGAGTTCAAGATGGCGGTCAATACTTTGATGATGCTTAAGTGATAAAAGTTTCATTAATTTTACCACTTAAAATATCCAAAAATAATCAACCCCAAAGTGCGTTAAACAGGTACATATGCATTTTTCAACATCAAGCAAACGACCGCACTTTGGGGTCAGAGAAAATTTATGTTCATTATGTTTTAAATAATATAGTGTAGTCAAAGCCAATGGTAAACAAAAATCAAGGTATTAAATAGACACAAAACATGTGCCCTGAATCAATAGGGATTTAAATGGTCTTGATTAGTAAGTGAAGGACTTTCACAAAATAAATCACCAAAAAAAGAATTTGTATAAATGCAGCACGCCTCCAGATTCACGCTAATTTTCATGAAAATTTTGAAAATTTATTTGAATGTATAATATTGTGGAATAACCAAAAGGAAGCAATTTGCACATTATCAATGGCACTTATAACTTACGTAAATTACCAAAAAGTTGTCAAAATATGCATAAATAGACCTTAATGCGTTAGTAACGCAGTAGGAATATAGTTGTAAATATTGAAAACTCAGTCATTGACCGCACATAACATGTAAAATATTACTTGAATCTTGAATCATTTTACATTTCCTATAATCGTAGTACATATTTTCTCAAGTTTGATTTTATTGAAAATATTTTGACTCATCTGGAGGCATGCAGCTTTAAGCTTAAAATATGTTTTTTCTAAAAATTTTCCATTTATTTTAAAAGAATGTACACCTTTCATTAACTCCATTGTTTTTAGCTAAATGCATCATTTTCCCGTTTGTTATTTACACATTTTACAGAAATATGATAGTCTTTGCATAGACAAAGGTAATTATGGGTAATCTAAGTAAGACATTTCAGTAAAAAATTTGCCTGATAATATGTTAAACAGAACAGAACAGAACAGAACAGACATTTTATTAGACTTATACATAAGTATATCATCTTAATACATAAACATGTTAAAATAGCCATTCATTTAGCTAAATGTGACACATTAGAAACTTGACTAGGTGAAGATGCGGCTTTAAGTAGTAGTCCGTACAGGCAGTCAAAAAATATCAACTATTTAAGTAGTCGCACATTAAGAGCGAGCTTCAGAATAATGTAAAATTCTCACTGGGGTATAGAGGGGATTGTGGGGTATCGATCTCCCCGAGGTTTAAAAATAGCATTTTAAAGGCCCATTATGCTTTTATTTGTTTTTCTTCAGCTTTTTTATTTTGATGTTCTTTTATATTATCAAAAAAATACACATTGGCCAATTACCTGAACCATCTTTTTCATCTGTTGCTTTTTGACAACGATGAGTACAGTACTGTTATAGTGATAAGTAGTTTACATGTTTTATATGATAGTCAAATACTACATTGTTTTGACTACTTTTATGACAAATAATTTCACATTTATCGCTACTTTATTTCAGGTAACAAGCATCTTACATTTCTCTGATACCATTATTTTAACATTATAAAATTCATCTTTTCTAAAGAAGTATGTAAGATTTCCCATTAAAAAAAGCATCTGGCGAACGTTTGTTACGGAGGGGGGAAAATATTAACTGCATTTTATTTCATTCCTTACATATTTAAAATGGAGCTCAACATGGCACCAAAAGTTATCAAGTAAAATGACTGACAGAACGGGATATTTTTCGCAGCATCTTTAAACTTTAGGAATACACGATTTCTGTACTAAAATATTTTGAACGGTGGCAAAAAAGTGAAATTTTTGCAACTTTTTTTTTTTTGTTTTTGATACTTTTTTTTTTTCGTACATATTTTTTTGTTGTTTTTTTTGTTTGTCATACATTTTTTTTTAGTTTTTAATACATACTTTTTTTTAGTTTTTTGCATACATATTCTTTTTTATGTTTTGCATACATATTCTTTTTAAGTTTTGCATATATACATATTTTTATTTTAGTTTTGCATACATATTTTTTTTTGAGTTTTTGGTACATATTTTATTTTTGTTTTGTTTTTTACTTTTTTTTCGTACATAATTTACATGACGCCATTTGCAAAGTAGAGGTTTGGATAATTACGCCATTTGTAAAACACCATTTTCAAAACACTTCGCCATCTGTAAATTACAGTACCCCATTTGCAAACGCCATTTGCAAATACCAACATTTTCAGTTTTGGAGGTATCAAAAAGATAATAACACTTTTTATTATATATATATACAGAGACATAGATATTATCTATGTCTCTGATATATACATGTACATGTATATACATGTATATATATATATTTTTTTTTCTAAAATCAGTGGATATATAAGTACCTATTTAGATCTTTTTATTGTGCATTATTGTAATACACCAGTCATTTGTAACCACCTCCCTTGCCCCGGGGGATAGCGGGTTAAAAAAAGAATCGTGTGATGTCTGCGCTGTTCCGGGGCATAAGGCAGGAATGTTATTATCTGAATATCCCCCGCAGGGCGAAGATTTTACAGTGGTCGGCTTGGTTTAAAGTCAATGCCCCTCCCCCGCTATACTCAGGGGGTGGGTTGAGTGGTGCATATTCATTCACCAATCTACAGCCCTTTCCAAATAGACACTAATATAATAGTAGATAATAATTTTAAAAATACACTAATTATATTAAATACATATGATTTTAAAAAAATGGGCCGAAAAAGCCGGCCGAAACCAGACTTGCGCGGCCAAAAACGAACTGGGCCGATTCCAAAAAATGGGCCGAAATATGACCAAACTACTGTGCTAGTTTTATACTCAACTTATGGGCTGTTTATGAGATGTGAAGGCTGTTTTGATTGGAAAAATATGTACGAAAAACCAAAATAAAAAATGTACAAAAAACTTTAATAAAATATGAATGCAAAGCTCAAAAAAAAAAAATATGAATGCAAAACTGAAAAAAAATATGTATGCAAAACTTAAATAAAAATATGTATGCAAAACTTAAATAAAAATAAATGCAAATGTCACTTTAATGCCACCGTAATTTTGTTATATGAACAAATTATTAGTTTGACCCCAAAGTGCGGTGTTACAAAGCTCAATCTGTAAAACAACCTATATTATCAACCACATTCAAACTATTTCAAAACTACGGAAATTGGATAATCTTTATTTTTTAGCAAATCGTTATTTTGCCTTCTGTTATTGTTGTTGTAAACTGTTGCGTTTAAAACATATCCTTGACATTGTTCATAAAGTTCATATCTAGGTCCTCTTAAAAGAATACTAACTGATATAAATAAATTTATCTGAGAATATTAATATGTCATCAGTAAATATTGCATCCAAATCATATTTGAACATTTTTTAGTTAGTAAATAATACAAACTTTAGTTAAAGTGCCAATGTATTTATTATAAAACAAAACACCCTTTAATACACATAACCTCTAATGTGTAAAATTAGCATTAACAACGTATATACAGTGGACTCTTGGTAACTCTAAGTCGAAGAATTCTTAAAGTCCCGTAAAGATTTCTTCTTGACCTATATATCTTGAACTCTCTCAATATGTTTTGCGCACTTTAAATATAACCTTAAGTTCAATCTGGGCCATTTAGGTCGTACCAGTGTTCCCTTTGTAATTTGAATGCCATATCTCCCAATATATCCGCCCCTTGTCAGGTCTCAATTGAGTAGTCAGCGTAGTGATGTAACTAAACAGATTTATATCATAGCCTAGACAGTTGCTAGTTTCGGGTCAAATCAAATAATGACTTAGCCCTACATTCCAACCTTTACACCAGCCAGTACGAAAATGTTAACCCACATTAGATTTATAATAAGTGCGACATAATTTATGTATTGTGTATTAATTAATACCTTAAACAATGTGTTTATACATTTTAATTTACTTTTAAAATTCTTCATCAATTTAAAAATATATTATTAGTGATATAGACATTTATCTACTTTTGTTTGATACTCACAGTTCATTTGAATTAAGAGAAAATGCCATTTAAACAAAAAACAACAAGGGATCCCCCACCTTCAAAGCAAAGTACAGTACTGCAGGGCTTCCATAAGTGGAAGTTTTGGAGTCATTTACTCTAATGCAATATAATTTTTCTTCTAAATTTATTACTACGTTAAAGTCGATGTATAACTCTGTGAAAATTTGTGTACGGGTGCGAGGTAATGTTACTGATTATTTTGATAGTTATATGGGCGTTAAGCATGGCGAAACATTGTCTCCCTTGCTTTTTATACTGTTTATAAATGACATGGAAAGGTATATTGCTGATAATAGTGCTGATTCAATAACTTTAGAAGAATTGCAAATATTTATACTCATGTTCGCAGATGATACTGTGTTGTTTTCATATTCGTCTAATGGCTTGCAAATATTACTGAATAAATTAAAGTCATATTGTTTAAAGTGGAATGTCACTGTAAAAATACTACAAAAACAGTTGCTATGATTTTTAAATTAGGAAATAGGTTTGAGCAAGTTGATTTATATTATGATGATATAAGGTTAAATGTTGTTAGTAAATTTTGTTATTTAGGTGTAGTTTTGACAGGAAAATGGTAAATTTTATAATGCTCAAAAAGCTTTATCAGAACAAGCACTTCGTGCCATATTTACATTGAACTCCTTATTTGATGTTGTACCACTTGGTGTTAACGAGAAGATTAAACTATTTGATTCAATGATTTTACCAATATTAAATTATGGATGCGAAATATGGGGATTCCATAAGGCCCTTGATATTGAGAGGGTATATATTAAATTTTGTAAACAATTATTATGTGTAAGGTCTCAAACTACAAATATAGCTGTTCTTGGTGAACTTGGTAAAGTTCCATTAGATGTTGTTCGTAAAGGGAGAATATTGAAATATTGGTATAGATTTTTGAACTCCCAAGATACATTGATATATAAATGTTTCATCAATCAAGTTAATACTAATTCATTGGGATCTTGGGCTTCGGGTGTGAAAAATCTGCTTGATGAACTAGGTTTTAGTTATTTATGGAATGATATGTCTGTCACTAGAGTTCAAATAGATAAAGTTGTTGAGAGATTATATGATCAATATTATCAAGTTTTTTATAGTATGTTAGATAATATGCCTAAACTAAGTACATATAAGAAAATTAAAACAAACATATGTCAGGAAAAATATTTATCTTGTGTTGTTAATAATAATCATCGTATTGCTCTATCAAGATTACGCTGTTCAGCACATAAATTAGCTATTGAGGAAGGTAGATTTCGAAATATAGAACGTTGTAATAGAAAATGTGTGTATTGTAATATGAAGGTAGTAGAAGACGAATATCACTTTGTATTGGTCTGTCCGTTTTATAGAGATGAAAGAAAAGAATGCCTTCCAAAATATTTTTGCAATTGGCCATCTTTACAAAAATTTAAAGGATTGTTAGCTTCAAATCAAACAAGTATTCTGTGTAAACTTGCAAAATTTATTTATATAGCAAATAAAAAACGTACCGGATGATATACTTTATTTAGAAATATGTGTTAGTTACTTATTTCAATGATCATGTATTTGTATTTTACAATGTAGTCACGTGAAACTAATTGATCTCATACATTGGCCTTTTTATAACAAGAAAAAAATGATAACATTATATGGCACTGAATTCACGTGCAAAATCAAACTAACATGTATATCATGCATATGACAGTAAAGTATCCACCAATCGACAATCAACACGATAATGTAGGTCAGTGTATCAAATCAATTTTCCTGTTATTTTTGGTTTTTGGTGTTGTGTTTTTTTCGTTACTGTTTATGTTTTATATAAACATTGTGTGGGATATATGTCGATATAGCGATACTACTATATACACATGCTATTGATGTATTAATGTTAATATATGTTGATAGAATGATACTAATGATATACACATGATATAGATGTATTAATACTCATGCTCTTCTCATGTTGTATGTAAACCGCCGCAAATTGAATGTATGGCGATGAACATTTGTATGTTTATATCCCTAATAAAACCCAAATGAATTTGAAATTTAAAAAAATTGTTTAAATAACGGCCATGTTGTTGCTGTTGAGATAGGAATTATTCCTCCCCAGGGTACACACCAGCTGGGCGAGGTAACGGAGCTTGAAAAAATTCTTATTAAATATTCTTCCCATGTTTTGACATTTTGATTCACTCTAATAAACTTGTTGGTTTTTCTTTTGGTTTTTTTTCATGGAAATCAATGTCATTTTATCCGTAACTTTTTTATTTGACAGAAGCGTATGAATTTACAATTTCATTTATAACGGTGAAATAGCGTCATCCTAGGCAAGCAATTTCATTCATACAAATGCGTTGAAACGACGTCATTTTAAAGCATACGGCTTGTCTGGTAACCACTACAACAAATATTTCCGGATTGGAATTATAAAGATAATATAAAAGGCCATGCAAGTTCCCGACGGAATGTTGTTCCGTATATGTGTCAAAATGCAAATGAGGGGTTTAATTTTGCTTGTATATATATGATACAAAATTAGGCAAAGAATAAAACGAACTGTTTTCATTTTAATTACATTTTTATTAATATATGTTATCACAGTCATAACAAAATTTCTTTAAAAAATGAATATGTTTCCATAAGTTATTTCTCATTTACATATAAATAAACAACAAATATATGTTTTGCATTATGCTTCACAATGGGACATAAGTCTTTTCGGACTAGAAAAAGGCATAATATGTAATGTAAGACATAAATTGTCTATCAATGCATCTACATACTTGTCTGACTAAATACGTGCTTTACATACTGACCTACATTTAAAGCCATGTGATATGACAGACACGAGCATGCGTAAAATTATTTAATGGAACCTCTATCTCAAAACATGTAATGTCACACACACTTACATATTTAAAAAGAGGTTACAGAATTCACTTTTTATTAATGTACTAAAACACATGTCATGGTATGTATTTAACTAAGGTTTAGTAAGAGAAAACAAAAATATCGGTTCACGTACAGAATTGACTGCCTAATAATGTACATGAAACATGTTTTATAAAGCGAAAAACGCGCATTTGTCGATGCACGTACAAAACTAGAATTGGCTGTCTAACTGTCTAACACTGTACTTGTTGCATGTCATAGCATGTGTTTTACTAAGAAACTTAAAACACAAATATCGATGCACGTACAAAAATGACTGCCTAAATATGTACTAAAATGCAGGGATGAGTTTTACTTAGAAACTTTAAAAAACAAATATCGATCGCGTACAGAAATGGCTGCCTAACAATGTACCAAAATGCATGTCATAGCATGTGTTTTACTAAGAAACTTTAAAAAACACAAATATCGATGCACGTACATAATTGACTGCCTACTAAAATGCATGACATGACATGTGTTTTATCCAGAAGCTAAAAACACAAATATCGATGCACGTACAGAATTGACTGCCCAACAATGTACTAAAATGCATGTCATAGCATGTGTTTTATTTAGAAACTTCAAAAACAAATATCTTATGCACGTACAGAATTGTCTGCCTAACAATGTACCATAATACATGACATGTGTTTTATTCAGAAACTTAAAAATACAAATATGGATGCACGTATAAAATTGACTCCCAACAATGTACTTATTGCATGTCATAGCATGTGTTTTACTAAGAAACTTAAAAACACAAATATCGATGCACGTACAGAATTGACTGCTTAACAATGTACTAAAATGCATGTCATAACATATGCTTTACTTAACAAGGAAACAAAACGATTCACTTACAGAGTTGGCTGCATAACAATGTACTAATATGCATGTCATCTCATGTGTTTTACTAAGAAACTTAAAAACACAAATATCGATGCACGTACAAAATTGACTGCCTAACAATGTACTAAAATGCATGTCATAACATATGCTTTACTTAACAAGGAAACAAAACGATTCACTTACAGAATTGGCTGCCTAACAATGTACTAATATGCATGTCATAGCATGTGTTTTACTAAGAAACTTAAAAAACACAAATATCGATGCACGTACAAGATTGGCTGCGTAAAAATGAACTAAAATGCAGAGATGAGTTTTATTCAGAAACATAAAAAACGAATATCGATCGCGTACAGAAATGACTGCCAAACATTGTACTAAAATGCATGTCATAGCATGTGTTTTACTAAGAAACTTAAAAACACAAATATCGATGCACGTACATAATTGACTGTCTTACAATATACTAAAATGTATGACATGACATGTGTTTTATTCAGAGGCTAAAAACACAAATATGGATGCACGTATAAAACTGACTCCCAACAATGCACTTAAATGCATGTCATAGCATGTGTTTTACAAAGAAACTTAAAAAACAAGTATCTTATGCACGTACAAAATTGACTACCCAACAATGTACTTACATACATGGCATGTGTTTCATTCAGAAACTTAAAAAATGAATATGGTTGCACGTGTAAAATTGACTACCAAACAATAAACTAAAATGTCATAGCATGTGTTTCACAGAAACAAATTTCGAATGTACTTACAAAGTTGACTGCCTAACAATGTACTAAAATGCATGTCATGACAGGTGTTTTACTAAGAGACTTAAAAACACAAATATCGATGCACGTACAGAATTGACTGCCATACAATGTACTAAAATGCATGACATGTGTTTTATTCAGAAACTTAAAACACAAATATCGATGCCAGTACAAAATTGACTACCCAACAATGTACTAAAATGCATGTCATAGGATGTGTATTATCAAGAAACTTGAAAAACAAATATCGAATGTACGTACAAAATTCACTGCCTAACAATGTTCTAAAATGCATGTCATGTGTTTTACTCTGAAACTAAAAAAAAACAAATTTCGAATGCACGTACAAAATTCACTGCCTAACAATGTTCTAAAATGCATGTCATGTGTTTTACTCTGAAACTTAAAAAAAAAAAATTCGAATGCACTTACAAAGTTGACTGCCTAACAATGTACTAAAATGCATGTCATAACATGTGTTTTACTAAGAAACTTAAAAACACAAATATCGATGCAGAACAAAATTGACCGCCTAACAAAGTACCAAATTGCTTGTCATAGTATGTGTTTTACTACTAAGAAACTTAAAAAAAAAAAAATATAGATGCACGTAGAAAAGTGACTACCTAACAATGTACTAAAATGCATGACATGACAGGTGTTTCACTAACAAACTTAAAAAACAAATATCGATGCATGTACAAAATTGACCGACTAACAATGTACTATAATGCATGTCATAGTATGTGTTTTACTAAGAAACTTAAAAAAATTGATGCACGTACAGAATTGACTACCTAACAATGTACTTATTTGTATGACATGTGTTTTATTCAGAAACTTAAAAACACAAATATCGATGCAAGTACAGTATTTAGTATTTACCAAAGTACTAAAATGCATGTCATAGCATGTGTTTTACTAGAAACTTAAACTCAAATATCGATGCACGTACATAATTGTCTGCCTAACATTATTCTAAAATGCATGGCATGTGTATTTTTAGGAAACTTAAAGAAACAAATATCGATGCAAGTTCAAAATTGACTCTCCAACAATGTACTCAAATGCATGTCATAGCATATGTTTTACTAAGAAACTTAAAAAACAACAAATATCCAATGCACTCAAACAAATATTACAGGCACGTACAAATTTACTGTCTAACAATGTACTTAAATACATGACATGGCATGTGTTTTACTAAGAAACTTAAAAACACAAATATCGATGCACGTACAAAATGGACTCCCTGACATTGTACTAAAATGCATGTCATAGCATGTGTTTTACTAAGAAACTTAAAAAACAACAAATATCCAATGCACTCAAACAATGAACTTAAATGCAGGACATGGCATATGATTTACTAAGAAACTTTATTGACAAATACCGATGCACGTACAGAATTGGCTGTCTAAAAATATACATGTATGCATGATAGGGCATGTAGTATAATACATGTATCCTCAATATCGTGATTATGGTATAGAATGATGAAAATCTAGTTTTGATATGTTCTAAAATTTGGCATGAATATTTTGTTGAGCAAATAAAAGTAAAATTAAACTTTTGATATAAAAAAAACTAAGACAAAAGGATAAATATATGGCAGTAAATAACTTAATGAATATATTTTGGATTATTTTGTGTCGCATTTATATTTATTTCAAAAGCATTACTTTGCTAAGTTCTATTTTATTCAAAATCATTTCCTACCATTTCCTTTATCAAAATTACTAACTCAGTGAGATCTATAGTCCTCCCTCATTTCTTTTTAAACATAGATGTGTGTTTATCAACTAATACGAGTATTTGATTACACTTTATTGTGGAACATCCACGTTCGTAATATGTGTTATTTTAATCTTAACAAAATAATTGATTATTTTTTCAAATCGACGTAATTTATAAGAATCATATGTAAATGCAAAGATAGAGTTTTCACGTCTTTTGTTCAGTTCAATACATCCCCTCTTCTGTAAGAACGAAAGATCAAAGAAATCCTGACAAAGCGGATAGACAGAGTAGACATTTGTAGGGAAATATTTCGAATTTGAAACAAACACTGCGTTCATATGTGTATCTGGAAGTTCGCCCCTATAAATAAACGGTGAATTACATGAGAATTGATCGTCTTTATATACTAAATTATAATATGATTGTAGATTGTTATATATTATATATTGACTAGTTAGAAAATGGGCTCCAATTGCATCATTTATATCTATCATAGGTTGATAAAGCGGTATATTATCAATAATCTGCTTCAAAAACGGATGTTTAGATCTACAAAATATCACATTGTTAGAAAGAACATATGGTCTTTGTTCTTTTACTGAAACAAGTTCAAATGAACGTGCTGGAAGTACGCATGCGTACTTGTAAGTTATCCTTTTTAATGATCTAAGGCATTTCACTTTCATGTCACTGAAGACACCGCCAAACTCGTAAAGTAGTACATAACGAATTATGCTTGATCTGATTTCAAAATTTGCATAAGCATCCCAAGTGGGGATTAGTGATGGGTGTCTATCAGCTATAAGCTGCCGAGATGTTTCTTCTGTCCAAAACGAATACTTCCAGCTAGGATTGTAAAATAAGAAACTTTTTATATTTGTCACATATGATATTGGTATATTCAGATTTGTGTTGTATTGATGTAAAATGTGTGGAATTCTGGGAGTTTTTGTCGCCACGATCTGGAAATCTTCGTCCAGCTCCGGTTCAAATGGCGGATATTTGTTCGTCCTCACCCAGGAAGGTATTTCCACTGTAAAAATAATAACTGACTTAAATAAGAAAATGAATAGCATTTTTAACTTATTTGTCTGTTTCTATGATTATTATTTAATATGGGGTAAAAAGTTCACTGACAAAGGCAAGTAAATATTGAGTCTTTTGAAGGTTTCACTTGTGACACTACACTTAAAATATTTGTCTTTCAAGCAAGTGCTTCACTTTGTTAATACTTGTGGAATTCTATCTTTATTTGCTCTCCAGGTTTTGTTAAAGCAATGTTTTATTTATAATTTGTATTTTCAATGAATCTACAAACAGTCAAATGAATATGTCATAGTGGAAATTGTCATTTTTAAAGAGAAATGTATTGCAACTACACTACTTATACGAGGGTTTTTTCTCAGTTTTGTTTGTTCCTTTGCTTATACCTTGTAGATCAAAAGCCATAAGTTCTGAAACTATACCTCATGACTTATTTTTTCACATTAACAAACATCAAATATTTTGTTGTTTACATACTTCTATTGCCGATTTTTAAAATAGTCGTTACATAGAATGTCTCTGAGTGTTATCTATCACACATGAATATTGTACAAAATGAAATATTGGACCAAATATTACGGTGCTTCTTAATATTTTAAAACTTTTTAAAAGTTGTTGTTCTGTTCTATTCTATTCTGTTTAAGTGTTTTAGAGAAGAGCGTGTGGCGCATGTACACAATCATTGCTAAACTGTTCAAGAAATATACAAGTGTTTTTTTTTTCATTTCTTACATTTATTTTGGATGTATTCTCTATCAAAATTCAAGTAATAACTTTATAAACTACAGACAGTAAGTATATAGCATTTACACATTTTAATGATAATAAAACATAGCATAAAATACATAATACGCTTTAGCATATTTGAGCGGTGTCACGACAAAACCAACATTGTGCGATTGCGACCAGCATGGATCCAGACCAGCCTGCGCATCCGCGTAGTCTGATCAGGATCCATGCTGTTCGCTATCAGTTTCTCTACTTGTAATAGAGTTGATAAGCGAACAGCATGGATCCTGATCAGACTGCGCGGATGCGCAGGCTGGTCTGGATCCATACTGGTCGCAAACGCACTATGTTGGTTTTGTCATGACGCGGCTCATTTTTATGCTTAAATAAATAGTCAACATATTATACATGTATAGAAGGTTCTAACATGTCAAATCAAATTTAAGTAAATGAGTTCAACAAGATTTTGTTAAAAGCGAGCCACTTATAATTTAAAGGCTCTCAACTGAGGTTTTTTGACATGACTGGATTGAAAATATTTTTTTCAAGATTATTGTTCCATTTGATATTGGTCTAGACCAATAACGTGTGTGCAGAATTTCAAATCCTTCGCTTACTCCAGTTATCTTGAATAACAATAATAATTGTGAGAAATGACTCAAAAGTTAAAAGCATTGCTACGTTTTTTTACTCAACTCTAGTTAGAAATAGCACAAAAATATGACTTTTCAATATATTTCTGAGCATATTGCTTTTTATTTCTTGCATAGCTCTGTTTCAAGTGTCCCTGCTGATCTCTGTAAGAAGTTCATTATTATTTTTTTATTTTTTTTTATATTTTTTTAAGCTTTTGACTTCTGCACTTTACAGTGGAGTTCCTTTAAAAACAATTTAGATTAATTATATTAAATTTTAAAATATGCGACAACGTATTTGAGATTATTCTATCTTATTACCAAACGCATTGAAGTATTTAAAAAATATTTTTATTTTATTATTTACGTCCACGTCTGAACGCTGTTACGTAAATAAAGAAACACGTGACGGTTAATAATATAAGATAAACTGGCGGTGACAGGGGATGAGAAGGTGATAAATCACAAATTTATTTGAGAAATATTATTTACTTCATGTTAAACATGAAAAGATGTTTTGAATGCATTCATATTAGCTGCATAATAAAGTTATAGAAAACATATTTATTTATTTTTTAAGGATATACCGTTCAAGTGATTTGAATATAGTGTTGAAAGAAACCATTTTGATGGTGTTTTATTGCTAATTTGAATTTCTCTTAGATATCCTACGTATTTAAATTTCTGTCATTGCACGAACCCGTTCAATGCAAAACATCAATAAAAAAACAGAAAAAAACGTTATAATTAATAATAATAATAATAATAATAATAATAATAATAATAATAATAATAATAATAATAATATAATAATAATGATAATAATAATAATAATAATGATGATGATAATAATAATAATAATAATAATAATAATAATAATAATAATAATAATAATAATAATAATAATAATAATAATGATGATGATGATGATGATGATGATGATGATGATGATGATGATGATGATGAAATACACTATGAAGAAGAGAAGCTAACTTACCAAAGATTTGTAATAAAACTATTCACTAACTTACATTCAAATATTTTCTCGGAAACAAATCCAAATTGATTGTAGAATAATAAACAGTAACATGTTTATAATAGAGTATAACCGGGATACCCATTTTACCTCGCGGTTGACCATGCTTAAATCTAATCCATGATTCCCGTCTTGCATTTCGTTTCGGTAAGGCTGGTAGTTAAAATGGATGTATTTTGTATGTTCTTGTTATACTATATAATTATATATAGATATTGTTATTATTGTACTAAATTCATGAAAGGGTTATCTTTCTTTTTTACGAGAAAGATAACATATTACTACATGTATCTCAATGTATATATATACAAATTCTGATTGTAATTTAACGAGAAAATAATGTTTTTCAGATAACTAGTCTTAACAAATTTATATAAAAGTCATACTTTAAATGATATGATATGAAATTATTAAGAATATTAAGCTTTCTTATGTCATGCTTGACCTTCTCCAATGAAAAGTTTATGTAGATCTAATATTAATTTTGTTTGCTGTAGTATGCATGCTCACTTTGTATTGTACATGTATATATGTATGCTTGTATTGCCATCATGGGCGAATAGCCTTGTGGAATAAATGAAATAAACTCTAAAAAACTCTAAACTCCATAACAAGTTAACCCATTACCTGATATACACGCCTTTTAACGACCTTTTCACCCCCCTCCCTTTTTTTTGTTGTCTCAAATGGTGAAAAAATGCCATGTTTAGGCCCCCAACATTTGTTTTTGTTGAGAAATGTTGTTTAAAAAAGTGTCCACTTTTTAGGCGCCGCCCTCTATCCAAAAGATGCATCAAAAAATAGCACAAATTGCTCATGCAGTAAAGGGTTAATATAAAGTATAAGAGTGATCGAGGATTTATCTGGACACGACATGGATGCGGTATGAAACTTTGCTACTTCACTACAATCATATCTACATTCAGACTTTAAAACATTAATACCATTTGAAATCTAAAACAGGCCATAAATAAATAAATAAAAAATAACGCTAAATAAAATGAATAAATAAATAAAATATAATAAACATAAATGGTATAAATGGTATAATAAATACATATAAATAAATAAATAAATAAATAAGCAAAAAAATAAATAAATAAGCAATTAATGAATAAATAAATAAAACACATTGAATGAATTTAATAAAAAAATATATAAATTAGAGTCTTATTAATTAGTTAATTATTTAATATATTATAATAAGTAAATAAATAAAATATATAATTCTGACAGACCAGATAAGCATAATGTGATGTCACACTTGGTAAAATAAAATAAAATATTTACCTATGTAGCTCTCGAATAAATTTTCACTTATGATCAAGATGAAAACAATAAAGCTCAGAAATTGTATTAAACGGTAATTCCTTTTACAAAAGCGTTTAAACATATTGAAATTATTTTTATTTGTTTCATTATTTTAATATTTAAAATTGCCTATGTCTGAACGGATTAAATTGATCACCAATTACTATTTGTGTCAAACTGACGCAAATGTTTATCCGTTAAACTAAAATACAACAATTATTTGAACGCGCGATCCGATTTCATGCTAAAATATAGTACACAATACGTGTATATGCATGCATATGATAAACTTAGAGAATATATTTGTAACACGAACAAATAATTCTGTTTTATTGATAGAAAAATTTATGATATGTATAGTTTATTGTTTGTTTGACCAAAGTGATTCGTAACTGCCACAGACAGTTCTTATGACTGTCGTAAATGAAGGAGGACAAAAACGGTCATATTTCTTTTATTACGTGATCATGAAAGGAAGATTTAATTGATTTAGATTTTAACATTTCAAACACAATACCATCAAACAAAATGATATAACATTAATTCATTTCAATGATATCAGTTTTCTTTAGCAATGTTTTCTTCTTTTTTTTCTTTTTTTTCTTCACTTTGATTAAGAACATTGTGCAATATATCGTTTTATCTTATTCGTATCTCATCAATATTTTTTCTTTTGCTTAAGAAAAGCTGCAGATTAAACTTGATTAAATCGTACAAACAGTTTTTTTTAAAGGGATACACAGGCAAAATTTTCATTTCTTAGTTTTGAATTTTTCATCAATTATTATGTAAATGCCCTCAAAATGAATATATTAGACAGTCAATGGAACAAAACTTTTTTCCATATAAAGAATAAAATGGTGGTTTCCTAACTTGACCCGCGTGGGTCAGGTTAGAGCGATATGATTTCGCAATATTTGTCAAAGTGAACTCTGGAAACGTTGAAGAACATTTCAAATGAATGACATAGACTTGTTTCAATCATACAATATCCAAAATATCTTTAATGGTAACTTAAAGGGTTGGTTCAAGTCACCTGACTTGTTTTAAAACTATTTGGTGATTCTATTGGCGTCTAAATTTTGTTCAACATAAAAATTATATAGATATATTTATGTTTCAAACCCAACATATATACAATTCAAACAGAAATTCATGCTGAAACTTCAAGAAACGTCATTTTAGCCTGATTTGAGTACATAAGATCATTTTAATATTTTTGTCATTATTTTGCCTGAATAACCCTTTAAAGGCACAATATGCCTCAGAAGCAAATATGTTTTTTACTTCTTTAATAAGGGAACATATGAATTTAATAACGTTTAGATAATGGTTTAAGAGCATGTTAGATGCTTGTTACATGAAAAAGTAGCAAAAAATGTGAAATGATTCGTTACAAAAGAAGCATTATGTAAACAAAGTAGAATTTTCAGATACAGAACACCGTACCTACTGCCAAAAGGCAACACATGAAGTAAATGGTTAAGGTAATTGGCCAATGAGTAACTTTTGGGAAAATATAAAAGTACACCAAAAATATAAAACTTTTGAGAAATAATCATAAAAGCAATTCTAGGACGCAATGGACCTTAAAATTTAAAGTGAAAAGTTACTCCAAGAATAAAATTAAAACTAATGAATTTTAATTCTAGTATTGGTCAATATGTTTGAATATGTACATATGTAATCAAACGTGAACATATTGATCTTTGTATTTTTTTCTTTGTTCTTTTTTCTAAATATCTATGAGTATTTTAATTTATAACGTAATCACCAAGGAACAAACGTATGCATCCACTATATCACTATATATGTATATATAAACAAAATTGATGAGAATTTTGGTTGCAGACTTATACATGTAGCAACATACTGAAAAACAACATGGTACAATAATAATATCCTGATACAACGGATTAATGTAATTTTCTTGTAAGGGTGCCGGCAATAACGGCCGCATTTATCAGGTCTTGGTATGATGTGTTCAATTTAAGGCATATTATGCACAAGAAACGGATTTTCCTTCTTTAGAAAGGACAAACATGAGTTTTAATAATGGTTTTGGAGCATGATAAAAACTTTCATCTGAAAAAAAGTATCACTGGATGTGAAATATGTAGAATAATTTGTCATAAAAAGAAGAAAAATGTAAACAAAGTAATATCTTGACTTCTATACAAAATACTTAAACACTGAAATTATTTTAATTGCAAAAAAGCAACAGAAGCAAAAGATGGTTCAAGTAGCCAATTAGTAACGTTTTAGAAAATTTATCAGGCAAGACACTAAAAATAACCAGCTTAGGAAAAAAATAAAGGCATTTCTGGGGCAGTCAAATGGCACAAATCCATAGATTTCTTTATGATGAGAGATAGACTTTGTTGGAAATCGACTACATATGAACAACGTTAACATATGAACAACGTTAACATATGAACAACGTTAACATATGAACAACGTTAACATATGAACAACGTTAACATATGAACAACGTTAACATATGAACAACGTTAATATATGAACAGCGTTAACATATGAACAACGTTAAAGATGAGACGACAAATAAGATGTGGTATTTGTAAATGTGCTCAGTGTTTCATACAGCATGTATTGGTTAAATAATTTGTACACCTCGTCTAACATTTACAGTCCTATCAAATAGAATATAGATATCTTTCACATTATGCATGTATAATTATGTACTATTCGATTTACCATAAATGTTTTGGTGTTTTTATTACGTATGTTGATTATTGTAACGTCGACGTTTACGTAACGGAGGTTACGTCTTAGTTTTGTATGATTTTATATCTCTGTTTATCACACACACGACTCCGTAAAAACTGGTATTTTACGGCCGTGCATATATTTTGACGTGACGTCATTTTCGTTTAATAAACATAGCGTTAAGACGCGTTAAATGTTTGCGTTATACTATACAGTAGGCACGTCAATAAGAATTGGGTCTTTTTCATTTCAAACGGTTTTAGCTTTTGTATGTGAGAAATAGAATATTAAATTCGTGTAGATTCAATACTAAATTTATTGAACTCCTTAAATAAAGTTATATAACGCTCGCCCGAGGCTCGCACATGATTCTATTCAACTTTTTCAATAAATTTAGTATTAAACTTAAACTTATTCAATACCTCCTATTTATCTAATTCTAAAATCTAACGTACTTTAAAGGGTTTGGTATTTATTCATGACTTTGTCCAGGGATATTGATATGCATTCGTGACTTGCCCTGCACAAACATAATATACTTTTTACCAATTGTAACCCTGTGTCGTTCTACTTCTAAACTTGTTGCTATCCAATTAAAGAAGTATAATTAACAGATGACGTGGGTAACATATCTGTAGTTAATCTTTCTTTCAAGTACGTGCAGCCATAACTTATTGTGCAACTCTTGCCGCCAATAAAAATCTACTTAAAAAGAAACTTGATACTATCCTTAAGCCCTACAAAATGACTCCGAAGTACATTTGCAGGTCACCTTCATGTTTATCTGTTATAAAGGTAACGAACTGAGGGTTTTTTTAACTTGTTTATGAAAAAGTCACTAACGACCTATTGTGTTCTGGCTTTTTGTACAATATACGAATGCAATACACAGTTCGGCATTTTTATAAAAAAAATTTTACTAATATTTTAAACTAAAGATTATATTGCAACCTACGTCAAACGGTTTTGTGTTCGCGTGCTAATTCATTAATGCCTTAAGAGACGCTTTCAATGTCAACAGGTAGAGCTTACTTACCCGGCATCAGTTCACTTTCCTGCAGTGTGGTCTATGTCTTGAGGTTTAAGTTGTTCGCATGTATGACATATTGAACTGGTTTCAAACAGTCCTTATCATTTTCATGCAATAATTACTTATACACTCAAACAGTTTATCAAATTGTCAAAACTGTCACCTGTATAATATAATCATAATCAAAGTATCTCTGTAGAAATTTCAACGTTTAACTTTTTGTTCAGAATGTTGCTTATCATTTTATTTTATTTTTAGATTAGTTTTTTTTAATTATTATTTGATTTGATTATTCGAACCACTGGCATTATCACTGAAAAGAAAATCCACAACAAAACTTTGTTTAAACCAAAACCTTTGTTTAAAGGCACATTTTGCCTGAGAAACCCATATTTGTGTAAGCTTTAGAAATGCTAAACATGTTTGATAATGTTTAATAACTTTTAGAAATACAAGTTATAGAATTTCAAGGACATAATGGGCCGGAGATAGTAATGTTTGGATTCACATATAATCAAATTATTTTAGAAATTTAAATGGCGTAGTCCACTATGCAACTTTGCAGCAATATTTGGTTTTAAGTTACATGAAAATATTTTAGAAATTTTAAGGGCATAACCCGCTTCAAAACTTTTACAGCTAATGTTTGGATTTTGTTTTGGAGCTGTAAACAATATATGAGCCGTGCCATGACAAAAACAACATTATGCTTTTGCGACCAACATGGATCACATTATGCGTTTGCGACCAACATGGATCACATTATGCGTTTGCGACCGCATCCGCGCAGTCTAATCAGGATCTATGCTGTCCGCTAGCAGTATCACTACTTGTAATAGGGTTTGTAAGCGAACAGCATGGATCATGAACAGACTGCACGGAAGCGCAGGCTGGTCTGGACCCATGCAAGTCGCAAACGCATTACATGGCGCGGCTCTCATATCTATGGCTCTCCAAAAATGTTGCATGCATACTAGGTTTTCTTTTTTGCGTATTCGAGTGAATAATGTTCAACACAAGGTGAATATACATGATGAGGCTTATTCTTTGTTTTGCAAGTTAGATCGAAATATATTTCATAGAATTATTTTTTTTAATGATCAGGGCATGATATGCGCTCTCATTCATGACGTCATGTCCTTGTTAACTTTTTTTTAATTACCACTTAATCATTATAAATGATATGTGCATATATTCATGTGCTATTCGTAATCAAGCACTTTTTACTCACAAAAGCGTGTATTTCTGACAATTATTCCACTGTTTAAATTATATTTGAAAAAAAACTTGTATATTCTTTTCATCGCATTCAGCATACTGAAGAATCCTATCGATTTTACATGTATTATTTCCCTTAATTATGAAGCCAAGTGCTTAAAAAGAAGTTGCTTCCCTTTACACCGTATCAAAAACGCACGTTATCGGCAGTTTCCGATGAGCACGCTTTGTTTTGTTGGACAGTTGATATAGTCTTGCTACTATGACGATAGTATTTATAATTTTTCAAGTGAAATCATCGATTATATAATTCCACTGAAAAGCATGTAATCAATTTAGGTAATCGAATGACATTCCTATTGAATTAAAATTTGGCCTCCAGGACGATGTACTAGAAGTCTAGTGATTTTATAGGGTTCTATTGTACGTCTTATTCAAAATATTTTGTTTAACAAATCTAAATTTGAATTGCGTTTTTATTGGCTTCGTAAAGTGTTGTGACGCGATAATGCCCGAAACTATATACATGTATATATAAAGGATTAACGTCTGTTTGTCAGTTCTAATATGTTAAACATAGAAATATTAAAAACATAGAAAAAAGAAAACATTAAGAAGGACCAAAACGACATGATTGAAAATATAAAACTGCAAAGCAATGGAAACGTTAAACTCTATTTAAACGTTCAATAATTTGCAAATATAAAAAAATCGGTTTATTTGCTGGTTTAACACAAGGGGATGATTTTCATCCCTGTTCCTTTACGATATTCATTAACAATCTATATTTAGATTATCTATCTGAGAGAGGTCAATGCACGTTATGTGTTGATATTATTATTAGCTCATCTAGCGATGCTGATTTATTCAATAAGACTCCGTCTTCTTAATACATGTTTATGAATCATTTTCATGGAAGCAATAAAAAAAATATTTTAAATTGAAGATAATTTTTGCTCTTTTTTATTATCTATTTTATTTTTCTTTCTTTTTTTATGGGTGTGTTAATTCTACCAACACTGGCAATATGAACATCACTCTGTTCAAATTATTCAAACCAAAGCAAGCTTCCTGTTTTGTAGTATAAATTTATTTTATTATTTTATATACATGCATATTTATTACTTTTTCTATTGAATAAAGGCGTAAAGTGAGTGATTGTACGCACAAAGGCTAAGATATTTTCTATGCATTGAAAGTTCTCTATGCGAAATGCTATCGTTAAATTATGTAATATTTTGCATATTTATTTAAAGTTTTACCCGAGATTGCTATTAAATATACTTCTGAATAAACTATAATCAGAATTTGTATGCGCACAGCTATAGATTAAAAATTCTGCTTCTCGTTATACTGAGATTTGAGGCATTCACGAATTAAATTAAAAAAAAAAAAACTAAAAAAAAATCTTTGGAGATAGTGATGTTTGTTGGACAATTTCCTCTTCCAACCAATGCACTTTAAATATAAATCATATTAATTTTAGAATAGGTTTTATCATGTGCGGTATGTCGTAGAATTTGTTTCTGTAAGTTATTGTTTGTTTTTTGTTTGTTTGTTTGTTGTTGTTTTTTCTTGTTTTTTTTTTATATTATTTTTTGGAGAGGGAAGGTGTTATTTATTTGTATTATTATTATTATTATTATTATTATTATTATTCAAAATTTAAAGGTTTCTATTTTTCCGTTTTTTTTAGGTTTATATAAATATATAAATTTTACAGAATTTTTACTGCCATGATTACTACTTTTACGGGTTTAAAGTATTTTTTTAAAATAATTTTAATCTCTTTAATTGTACACCTCGTAATGCAAAATATTGCCTGAATTTCATAACTAATTTAAAAAGAAATCTTTTACACAGTTTAGCGGAGCTATATAAAATAGAAAATATGTGTAGGATTAAAAATATATATGCGTAATTACGCGACCAATAATCTTAGAGTTTGGGAGGGGGCGGGGCAAATAATCAGACGTCGGTGATCACTATGGACACTTGGATTTCTTCTCACAACAAGGCCCATAAATAAAAAATGTTTTGCAAGATAAAAAATGAGGATCAAAATAAAATCAAAACTATCTTTCAGAGTTACTCGGCCATTCAGGCCCTGTATAAAGTCATGTTCTTTTATGACATTGTTTATCAAAAAGTTAGAATGAAACCAAAGCAAGCAAATGATTACAAACAATAATAATAATAAATTAATTATACATGTAAATATTGACTTCTGAAGTTAAACATTCACTATAAATACTTTTTTTAAATATACATCAATCAAAATAGTGTTCGAAGGTCTCCGTCTGGACATAATTTGTCGTAAATAGTCTAATATATCTGAGCATGTTTTACAATATCTTTTATATGCATATACTCTTGATGTGGCCAGATTATATCCGATATTCGAGTTACATAGCTGTGAATCCAGTGATGTTCGGCATAAGCGTATTTCGAACGAAAGCTCATGTACCGTTTGAAAAGTTCGGGACAGGCACGTTTTTGGTTGAAATTCAACGAATAGAACAGAAAACAATCTCTGAACATACGTAACACACGGTAATTGTAAGTATCCAAAGTGTTGAAGAAATATTTTGAATTTGCAACGTATACCGCTTCACTGTGATCCTCGGGTAAAGCACCTTTATAGAAAAAGGGTGAGTTACTCTGGGGTTTTAATTCTTTATAAAAGTCGTTATAATGCTGCTGAAGATTATTATATTGAAGGAAGTTGCTAGTAACAAACGTGGGTCCTGCAACGTCGATTTTCTCCCTCAATACCTGATATAGAAATAAATTGTCTATCATCAGCTTGAAAAACGGGTGTTTAGGTCGGCACATCATTATAGCATTGGACATGAAATAGTGTCGGTTGTACGTTAATACTGACATTTCAAAAGGCTCTGGGGAGAAGATACAGGCATATTTACTTGTGACCCTCGCCAGGGGTCTTAAACATTCAAAGTCTAAATCTGCATAAACTCCCCCAAACTCATATAAAACCACATAACGTAGTGCGTCTGCTCTGTTAACAGGATCCTCATATGAGTCCCAGACTGGTATAAAATCCGGTCGTTTCTCCAACACCAGCTTCCGGGCCGAATCATCAGTCCAAAAATAGTATTGCCAGTCTGGATTTGTGTCAGTAAATGACTTTATGTAGCCTTTGTAGGATGCTTTAACATGTTCTGTTTTGCTCGTCTGGTGTAAAATATGAGGTATAATGGGCTCAGTTTCGGTACCAGCAGGGAAGTCTGTGTCTATTTCCGGTTCAAAAGGTTGACAATCTTTATAGGCAGAAATCATCAGGGCTGAAAATAATAGTTACAAAACAGATCTGAAATGCTCAATTTCCAATATTTAAAAAGGTGTGCTATCATTTTGGCATCATCGTACCATGCAGTAACTTCCCAGGGGAGGTTATCGCATTGTAAAATCAGAAATAAACATTACTAAGGAGAAAGTATAGTTTAGATCGCAAGTTGCTTTGCTGTTATATTTTTACATAAAGTTTTTCTAATATATACATTTCACAGTTTAAAATGGATAGGGACCATCGTGTTGATTCTTCAACATTGAGATGCCGATGATCAGTCTCTATCCCGGCTTTATAATAGTCGTTACCGCCAACGATATTGCGGATGAAATTTATACCAAAAGCTCATATAACTTATATTGTTTGGGCCATTTCAGAAAAAAAAACTGACTTACGGTATGATCATCTTAATGCATTACCTTCGCTCTGAAGAGTATTCAAATAGGCTAGAACTACTGTTTACTGCACTGAAATTTAGTGCCTTTGGTTCAAACCCCAGGATGTTCAACTTTTTTTTATTTCTTTTTTTTATGAATTTATTATTATTATTTATAATGTTTTGTATAACTCTAGAAATGAAGTTAAAAACTACTCTTTGAACATTTAAATAAAAAAGCACATACACGTATTCATCAAGTTTAAGCTTGGTTTACTTTTGCTATGTATGGTGGCTGATTTGTGCCATTTCGCGTTTTCGCCCCGCGACCCCGCCAAGCGAAAAGTCGAGAATTAACAAGTTAAAATGGCGGGGGTGCGGAGCGAAAATACGCTAATTAGCGGGGGCGCGGAGCTAAAAGTCGAGATTTAATTGTAAAACCGCGGGGCCGCGAAGCGAAATATTTATTGTTATAGGGCGCTAATAAGCGTGCTGTTCTTCGCGCCCCCGCCAAATTATTCTTAAAAACCTCGACTTTTCGCTCCGCGCCCCCGCTAATTAGCGTGTTTTCGCCCCGCGCCCCCGCCGTTTAATTTCTTAAATCTCGTCCCGCGACCCCGCGGGGCGAAGTTTTGTTTCTTAAATTTCGCCCCGCGCCCCCGCTAATTAGCGTGTTTTCGCCACGCGACCCGCCGTTTTATTTCTTAAATTTCGCTTCGCGACACCGCGGGACGAAGTTTTATTCTTAATTTTCGTTTTCCGGTTTTTAGTGGGGCATGCGCAGTTTGTTTTACACAATGTGTTAACACAGGCAAGAATGCATTCTATCAGTAACTTTGTGACATTTTAACAGGTTAAACAAAAATTCAATACAGTATAGATACCGATTAACTTTTGATTTAGAGATATTTTCTTCTATTATTCTGTGGAAATCGAAAACACGAAAATTAAGAAATAAAAACTTCGGCCCGCGTGAGCGCGGAGCGAAATTTAAGGAATTAAACGGCGGGGTCGCGGGGCGAAAATACGCTAATTAGCGGAGGCGCCGAACGAGGTTGCAAGAATGAATAAAACCGCGGAGGCGCGGAGCGAAAAGACGA
Source organism: Ruditapes philippinarum (assembly GCF_026571515.1). Classification (NCBI taxonomy): domain Eukaryota; kingdom Metazoa; phylum Mollusca; class Bivalvia; order Venerida; family Veneridae; genus Ruditapes; species Ruditapes philippinarum. The sequence continues at coordinate 128,412 of NW_026858304.1, forward strand.
GATTTAATTACAAAAACGGCGGGGCAGCGGAGCGAAAACACGCTAATTAGCGGGGGCGCGGAGCGAAAAGTCGAGTTTTTAAAGAATAATTTTGCGGGGGCGCGAACAACAGCACGCTGATTAGCGCCCTATAACAATAAATATTTCGCTTCGCGGCCCCGCGGTTTTACAATAAAATCTTGACTTTTCGCCACGCGACCCCGCTAATTAGCGTGTTTTCGCTCCGCGCCCCCGCCATTTTAACTTGTTAATTCTCGACTTTTCGCTTGGCGGGGTCGCGGGGCGAAAACACGAATGGCACAAATCAGCCACCATAGCTATGTGACCAGTGCAGAGCATGATCAGCTTTCGTGCTGTCTGAACAAGTTCTGCACTGTTCGTTATTAAGTCAATAAAAGTACATATTTTAAAGACGATGAATGATTTTGTCAAGATTGAAAGATGGAACAGTCCATTTGATATATTTAGCATGGAAATGGTGAAAGTATTTTTTTCAAAAATGCGTCATTACATAAAGCAAATTAAGTTTAAAGGCATGAGTTAATCAAAAACTGAAATATTTTTTCTTTTATTAACTGTCTAAGATCCATACTATGTTGACACCGGGGCAAAATATTTAAACGATATTTTCACAATAGACCATCTTTGTAGATTTATTGAAAACCGATTTCCTCTAACAACAAAATTATACTTCTTTCAAATCTCATTGAAATCATATCCCAACCCTTCGACAGGTCTTCGTTGCGATGAGTAACGGGGCGAAATAGATGATCTGATTTTAATGAGATTGGAAACTAGCTAAATATTTGAAAGGACCGATTTAAATAAGTAACAATTATTGAATGATTAGGAATGGTATTGACAATTAAATTTTGACATCTTGTTACAAATTTATATTCAAAATTTAAATGATTTATTGTACCATATATGTTTTTATCTACCAAATTGTTTTATTGATATTTACACTCTCCATCTCTAAATGAAACTCAATGCTATATATCAAATTCTGTAGTGATGATGTACTATGTATAATATCCAAATATGTTTTATTCTATGAATAATCAGTAAAACCTGTCTAATATATCAAAATAAGATAAAAAGAAACTCGTTCATTTCTTATTTGCAAAACAATCACATCATAAAGAGTAATATCTGTCTATTATTAAAATAAAATAAAAAAAAACATACATTTCTTATTTGAACCAAAAAACAACAACAACAACAACAACAAAAAAAAAAAAAAAAAAAAAAAAAAAAAAAAAAAAAAAAAAAAAAAAAACAACAAGTTAAGCGTCGTCATAGTAACGATAATAACGTGAAAAAAATACTATTTAATATTCAAATTAATCAAATTGTAATTACATAAAATAACGCCGCATACTCACCAACGTGAAACATGAACAGCAGAAGGCCACTCACGATTAAGATCCGACAGGTTGATTTAGAAATATAAATCCTGCCTGTAAGCAACAAACATCTCCGCCGGCTAATCATTTTTTTTTTCAAAATGTACACCTGAAAAGTATTTTTTTTGTTTTCAAATATTATATACCAAAACCTGACCGTCGTTCACAAATTTTTTATATTTTTAAAATAAAGCGATCAGTTACAGCAATTCTTACAAAGAAAATCTTTCCATTTATTCAACATATTTCTGTCAAACCATTTAATCTGTCTCAAAAATTCAATAATTCAATAATTTATTTCAATAATAATTAATAATGTCTCAAATATTGTCTTCTCACGGCCCATAAATCCCGACCTCAGGATTATCTGTGCTTGCATATATTAAACATGTACTATCCCTTAGTCACATTTAACTTGGAATCAAGCACATTTGTGTACACATATATTCTACCAAAATAAGTAAAATAAAACAACCTTTAACTCGATCTTTTCGTAATTATGTAACCAAAAATACCATATATCGTAAACTAAACCGGCGACTATCCGATAATGGCGTACCGCCCGTTTTAACTGCTATCCAATAGAACACTCCTATCCTTGCTATTTAACATTATTGTACAATAGAAGAATTATTAGAATATTGTGTTTAAAACAATAAATATGCACGTAGATGTAATATTTCAAAATAGACTAAAGAAAAAAATCGTGACAACCACCTAGCGACTGTATAAAAATATTTTGTTTTGAACTAAATTTAGACATTAATTTTTGCTGAATGCTACCTACTGCAATATCATTGACTTCTTATTGGGTTAAAATGATAGCCTTTATACACTGGTTTTGATCAAGACTTGACTTTTTGTTTATTCAACGAAATGTTTGCTTTCAGGCGAACCTATATATGAAATTTTTTTATATTTGAATATAAAACACGTTTAAGGTTGTTGTTTTTTCAAAATGACAGTAAAGAAGCGTTCCAAAATATATAAAAAAATGAATATAAATAAATAAATAAATGAATATAAAAATAAATAAATAAATAAATAAATAAATAAATAAATAAATAAAATGTCCAAATATTTCAGCATTTTACAACATTCACAATTTAATAAAGTAAATAAAATATATCACTCTTTTTTTTTCTATCAAAATGTTATTAATACTTATAATTCTACATCAAAATGTCCAATGCAAGATTTATTTTAAATTAAAATATCAGACAGGCATATGGTACGAAAATAATTACTCTAATCATCAACATATACATGTATATTTTTGAAGCAGCAGTTTTTTGTTGTTGTTGTTGTTGTTGTTGTTGCTGTAGATATCTTTACGCATTTTTTTTTCGCACTTCCTTTGATGAGTGATAAACCATGGCATATTATTAATGTATCTTTTCATAGTATACTATAAAAAAAATTGACGGTCTCTCTTTACCATAATATCAGTATCATTCCGCATCAATAATTTTCAATAGACTAAGTATGAAAAATATGCATATTATTCGTACATGTCCGAAGAGTTATTTAGTACTTTAGCATTTAATATACACATATAAATGTGTGAAGTGTTGCTATTTTTTACTTGTACTTATTTACTAATGTAAACATATGAATTTCGTATTCTATCCAAAAAAAATAATTTAGTTTATTCTGTTCTGTTCTGTTCTGTTCTCAGTTAATGATACGTTAATTACATAAATCTGTGAATTGGATTCCGATTTATAGTTTATAAATAAATAAATAAAAAATAAATAAAAAATAAATAAATAAATAAATAAATAAATAATAAATAAATAGATAAATAAATAAATAAATAAATAAATAAATAAATAATACGAAACAGCGAACTATCGGAGGAAAACAACGAAGAGATGAACAAATAAATCCTAATCAATCAATCAATCAATCAATCAATCAATCAATCAATCAATCAATCAATCAATCAATCAATCAATCAATCAACCATAACATGTAAGTGATTTTTTGCTATTGAATATATGATCTTTGATTTATCAAACTTAGTTTTGCAATATTTTCTGATTATCTTAATTTTAGATAATTTGTATTTAATCAATCCAAAACTAAACAATACAATACAATAAATACAATGCAATGCAATACAATACAATTTAGTTTATTTAGCATTACACAATTTACAATGTTTTTAGCATACAAAGTATACATATACGAAACATATGCATTTATATGTGAAAGTGATACATTTAACAAGTGATTGTTTATGGACCAATACAATGAACAAGAGTCATAGTAAATGATGTAATTTATACTTACTTCTTGCAGTGATAAGCTTTCTAATCCTTTTATATAAATGCCTTGAAGCTGATATACGTCGTGTCAAACTTTCAAAATGGAGAAATTGAAGTCACTTTGTTATGCAGTACGGTTATAATTCAATCCTAAAACAAGCAATTTCAATTATTTACATTTCCTGCTGTACAAAGAAAAGCAAAAAAGTTTACCGAAGCCGTTTCACATCCGAAAAATTACCAACATTATTGAAACTTGTGTTTACTCTAAACGTTGCAAATTTGATAATATTAAAAAAAAAAACACATCACGTATTCTTTATCAATAAAATATTTGAAACACCGTCAGGGCAATTGTTAATAACAAAATTTTCATACTTCTTTGAGATATTATTTACTACGACATAAAAAATGGATCAGACATTTTAGTATCTCTATATTGCCTTTTATGAGGCTTTCTATGAAGTTGTTTTTTTTGTAACTTCCTGAAAAGCTTTTTATATAAAATGCGACAGCTCATGACTGAGCTTGTATGCTATAAATATTATATCTATTTATAAATATTGCATATATCATATGACATTAACTTGATTTCATATCTATCATTTCTTAACTTTTACTTAAAATCCGTGAATCAATATGAAGTAATAGAGGGAGTGTTGAAAGTGACCTCTCTATGTTAATGTTTAAGCTCACATATCCAACTTTAGTTAAGAACGACACACAGACAGAGTAATAAGGAAAGAGGCTTTGTTTGAAGAGTATCAGAGCACTATTGACACGGTCATGTAAATATAGTCGCCGTTGTAAATCCATACAAGTAAAATACTCTAGAAAACTGGATTGGACAAAAAAGTTGGAAGGACATATATTTCGACATAACAGAAAAAAACAACAAATTCTTTACCATTCTAGATGAAGAGCACCACAAAATCTTGTGTTTTAAAGTCTGATGTAAATAACTATTTATTATTTATTCTATTGCCAGCAGGGATAAATTTAGGCGAGCTTGTAAAAATGTACATGTACGTATAATGCATTGAAGGGTTGCCCAGGGGCTTTCATACACTATAAACTTAAGGAGTAAAGATTGATTGATTGATTGATTGATTTATAAATCTTCTAATTAATTATCAGAAATATTGCTACAATACTTAATTTTTGTGTGTTAATAATTTATAAATTATTTTCTTGAAATGAAAGTAGCATGAAGGTAACAAGAGGTCTGAAAACTTTTTGTGTTTGTTTTTTGGTTTGTTTTATGCCTAGTTTTTTGTCGAAATACACACATTTATGAATTTCAATAGAACAATAGTGTTCTTTTCAAGTTTAAGTGAATGAAACTGCAAACTTCTTCAAATATTTATAAATGTTAGTGTTTTTAAAAATATTCTTTGAAATTTCCATAAGGAAATTCGGCAAGATAAAAAACCCATGCAGACAAAATAAGACCATCATAGCATGATTTTGAGTTACGTGGCCTTGAATCAGTTGATTGTAGGTGGATTTATTGACTATTTTACAGACGAAAATGGTTTATTTTGGTTCGATTTAATGTCGCACCAACACAGTATAGGTCGTATGGCAACTTATCAGCTTTACTAATTGAGGAAGACCACAGGTGTCCATCTGTACGTTATTTCAGTCACAAACGGGCACTCGAGTAGAACGACCTTCGTTCCATAATCTAGCTGGCGGGAAATGTAATATATACAACAATTTAGACACGGGCCAACTATTAGAAATGAAATTCTGAAGGACACCCAAACTGTGTATATTATGTTTGCTAAATGTAACTCGTAAACTGAATATGTTATTTTAATTGTTCCATATGTTTTAACCCAACTGATTGAAAGGGTGATTTCCCGTGAAATGAGTACCCCCTAGATTTCAGAGGCTTTTTGTTATAAATGGCAACTGACACGCATCAAATTAATTTATATATTTACCACAGTGAAATATAAAACCGAACATAAAACTACGATAGAAATATCGTAATAGTCTGAAAAAGATTATATCTACCCTTAAAAGGCACAGTATCAAAGCTCTTTAACGTCAAAAAGATCAAAGATCAAAATACATGTTACAGGTATATTTAACTATCTATTACCGGTATGTATAAAAGCGCTGGAACACTACAGATTAGTCATTATTCATCGGTACTGTAATCATCATGAAGCCTCATGGACCGAAAACGAGACGCTAGCGATAGTTTACGAACAGAGTTCGGAAACTCTCGCTACGCAATCAATATCTGCTAACTTGCGTTCTTCGGGACAAATAAAATGTTTTAGTTTAAACATATTTATTTTAGCTCGATTGCGAAACAAGTTTATACAATTTATATCAATCACTTTCGAGTCCGCTTCCCGGTACCAACCAGTACTGGTGTCATATAAGGAATCATGATCGTGACCCGAGAAGGGCTCCAACCCATGAATCCTGGGTTGAGAGGCAGACACCTTTACCAATAGGGCCACCGCACAACTAATAGTTAAACTGAACTGTAAAATGTATTGCAAATGAAAAATATGTCCATTTATGTCGTTTATCTTTTAAAGACTGAAACACTCTCGTAAGACACACATATATATACTACTAGTATATATATATATCAGTAAAAAGGGAAGAAATAGAATTCATTTTGTAAACCGAATTGGAATCATTGAAAATAATACATTTGATTTGTAAAAGTATTTGTACATGTATCTGAAAAGTAAGGCAATATTTTTATTATGTCAAGTAGTCCGGTATTATTATACTTTAAGCATTAAAGAAAACAATTACACTCCCAGTTTGATATGTTCTTAAATTCTCAAAAAATCTTTACAAATGTCTAAACCTTTGTGAAAACATCGTAAAAGATACATGTAGTTAAAAATCTTGAAGGTAAAAATCTTGAAGGTAATAAGGTGATAAATGAAAAGCTTTCAATTTGAATTAGACAATTTCCATTAGGCATGAAGGTATCATGCGCAAGGTAGAACCGTTATGATAATATCTATGTTGATGAAAGACAGAACTAGGCCAAAACAAGACCTAGAAGGACATTTGTTCGATACATCCAAAATATATAAAACATTCACATTGCTTTCCAAATATTTGTTTTAACTCAATATAGATTTAAAAAAAGATACTAATTTAAATATGTTAAGTTGAAAAGGAAATAACAAAGAAAGGATCAGTCATTTATATTAAATTATGTTTGGACAGTTACAAAGAAACTGAAGACGGTATAGAAAGAACTTCATATAATTTATACACAAAAGCAAAAGAGAATAGACTGGTTCCCTTCGTACTTGGATGGGAACCATACTAGGACAGGAAACCAGATTATAGAAATGAACTTCAACAATAGAAGTTTTATTTAAGACTTAAGCATACAGCTCATCGTCATAACATAAATATTATAACCCCTCACTTTTTTCGTAATGCTAATTTCCCATAGGCCTCTGGGAGTTATTTTTACTGTTAATGCAAGTGTACCACGTGACTAAGAATTTTGTACTGTTACATAGGTAACAGTATTTTTAACAGTATAAAATCTGGTCACGTGGTATATTTTCTAAATAAAATGAAATAAAATGGTCGCCATTTTTCTCTCGATTCATTCTTATTTTCGACGATAGGACATCGCCGAAGTAACTATTACTCCCATAAAATTTAGTTCTTTGCACACTAGAGTTCCTTTCGCGTATAAAATATCTTTTTGTTCAAGAATAGTCAAAAGGAAACATCCGTTTTCAACGGAAGTATTTGTAATGTGAACAATTTTATGTCAAACAGGAACATGCAGACGATTAAAGCATGCAACAAAAGATTATTTAACAATTTTAACCAGTGAAACGTTACAGATAGAGTTGGTGGACAGACATCTGTAGGATATCATCGTTATTTTCTAAATGCACTTTGTCAAAAACCATGCGAAGAATATTCTGGATACAGAACGATCAGATTTCACAGATAATAACCTTATAAATGGGTTAGTGTTTTGTTTTCTAAATAAAACACAGCTTATTTTATGTTTATGACTTGTAGATATCATCACTTGCCTAAAGAATAAAAGAAAAACAGCTTCTCAAGTAGGCAAACAGTACACTTAAAACTTGCAAGGTAAGGGCAGTTTAGTTATTGCTTCTCTTGGTTTATTTTTGTTACAGTTAGATTTAGTTGACAAATTCAGATCATCACAGTATTTGTTCGGGGTAATAAAATAAATAACACATGGGTTTGTGGGTAACAGTAAAAATATCACCCCTCGTATAAATACTGTTACCCTCGGCTACGCCTCGGGTAACAGTATTTTCCTCGGGATGATACTTTTACTGTTACCCACAAACCAATGTGTTATTTATATAATACACACAAATCACATAAATTATAAAAAAACTTTACAACAAATATTTGTCTAAATTTAACGAAAAGAAATGAAAACTAACACAACTCATGGATATGTAAATGTTTTCACTTGACCATTGTGCAGGCTATAGACGGCCTTTAACAGGTAAATATCATTTCCTCAATCATTTGTTGTCTTTTAACACCTTTTTGTAGATAAGACTATCTGTCATCAAGCCAGGGTGTTACCTGGACATATCTTGACCTAGTCAAAACATAAAAGTTGCATATTAGAAAAATTCAAAACAAAAGTGTCACTCCTTCAGATGAATTATATTATATATATGAAAATAGTGTTACTGTCAAAATTGGCCAATCAAAACAAAGCTTTTCCTAGAAATACATTTAAGTCCTCTTCCCTGTTGTAGATGTACATTATCAGCTAAGTTATCATGGAGTTAACAGAATATCAGCATCTTGTTCAATTCATTAATTCTAACTATAGTGCATATCCAGAACATCTACAGGACCATTCTTCAAAGGCCCTTAAAAACAAGAGAGACAACTTCAAGGCAAAGGCAAAGAAATATTTTGTGAAAGGTACAATAATCTCACAAGCTTTTATACTTGTTATTTTACTTTGCAGAAACCATACACATTTTTGCATATGTAAAACTAAAATTTAAACTAAATGATTAATGAAAGGTAAAGAAAATTGATATAGGAGACTATAATGTGGAATATTATCTAAAAGAAGTTGAATTTTATTGAAAACATTTAAAAAATACAGCAACATAATAAAATGAAAGTAACAAAAGTAACATAAGTATATGGGTGCAGTTGATTCATAATTAATTTTTCTAATTCATTCATTTATTTATATATATAATCAATTGTTTTCATATTGTTCGTTGTTTTCTAGTTACTAGTTGACTAGTGTCTGAAGTTTCTTGTATATTATCTGTATAAAAATCATAAATGCATTTAGTTTAATTGGAGGGACTATAGATTTCACAAGTCCGTGTGTTCATCTGTCCATCCGAAACACTGGATCCGGTGATAACACAAAAAGTTAATAAATGTCACATTTGCAATAAGTGGGTGCATTTTTCTATAGATTTAAACATAAAAAATTTGGAGATACATGTAGTATATTTGAAGGAACTTGCAAATCTCATGGCTGGATTTTGGTTTCCACATCTCAGTTTAAGTTTATTTGTCATGAAAGATGGCATATAGAATGGAGATTTTATTGATTTCTAAGTGAAGATGTCCTTGTTAGTTAAGATATATATTGAATTTAGTAAACTTACAGTAATTTTTCATAAAAAGGTTGAATTTTTATGAAAACTTGCAATTCTCATGACCGAGAATTATCAAATTTGCTTTTCATTCTGTAATGGTTTAAATCAGATGACAGAAACATCATAAGGGCAAAATATTACTCACATATGTATTTTGTATGTGTAATAAATGTCATGTTTGCAATAAGTGGGTGCATTTTTCTATAGATTTTAACACATAAAATTTGGCGATAGTATATTTGAAGGAACTTGCAAATCTCGTGGCTGAATTTTGGTTAAATCCACGTCTCAGTTTAATTTTTTTTGTCGTAAAAGATGGCATATAGAATGAAGAGTTTGTTGATTTCTAAGTGAAGATGTCCGTGTTAGTTAAGATATATATTGAATTTAGTAAACTTACAGTAATTTTTCATAAAAAGGTTGAATTTTTATGAAAACTTGCAATTCTCATGACCAAGAATTATCAAATTTGCTTTTATTCAGTAATGGTTCAAATCAGATGACAGAAACATCATAAAGGCAAAATATCTGCACTCACATATGTATTTTGTATGTGTAATAAATGTCATGGTTGCAATAAGTAGTTGCATTTTTCTATAGATTTTAACATCTAAAATTTGGCGATAGTATATTTGAAGGAACTTGCAAATCTCATGGCTGAATTTTGGTTTCCACGTCTCAGTTTAGATTTTTTTGTCGTAAAAGATTGCATTTAGAATGAAGAGTTTGTTGATTTCTAAGTGAAGATGTCCTTGTTAGTTAAGATATATATTGAATTTAGTAAACTTACAGTAATTTTTCATAAAAAGGTTGAATTTTTATGAAAACTTGCAATTCTCATGACCAAGAATTATCAAATTTGCTTTTATTCAGTAATGGTTCAAATCAGATGACAGAAACATCATAAAGGCAAAATATCTGCACTCACATATGTATTTTGTATGTGTAATAAATGTCATGGTTGCAATAAGTAGTTGCATTTTTCTATAGATTTTAACATATAAAATTTGACGATAGTATATTTGAAGGAACTTGCAAATCTCATGGCTGGATTTTGGTTTCCACGTCTCAGTTTAAATTTATTTGTTGTAAAAGATGACATATAGAATGAAGAGTTTGTTCATTTCTAAGTGAAGATGTCCTTGTTAGTTAAGATATATATTGAATTTAGTAAACTTACAATAATTTTTCATAAAAAGGTTGAATTTTTATGAAAACTTGCAATTCTCATGACCGAGAATTATCAAATTTGCTTTTCATTCTGTAATGGTTCAAATCAGATGACAGAAACATCATAAGGGCAAAATATTACTCACATTTGTATTTGTATGTGTAATAAATGTCATGTTTGCAATAAGTAGTTGCATTTTTCTATAGATTTTAACATATAAAATTTGGCGATAGTTATATTTGAAGGAACTTGCAAATCTCATGGCTGGATTTTGGTTTCCACGTCTCAGTTTAAGTTTATTTGTCATAAAAGATGGCATATAGAATGGAGATTTTATTGATTTCTAAGTGAAGATGTCCTTGTTAGTTAAGATATATATTGAATTTAGTAAACTTACAGTAATTTTTCATAAAAAGGTTGAATTTTTATGAAAACTTGCAATTCTCATGACCGAGAATTATCAAATTTGCTTTTCATTCTGTAATGGTTCAAATCAGATGACAGAAACATCATAAGGGCAAAATATTACTCACATATGTATTTTGTATGTGTAATAAATGTCATGGTTGCAATAAGTAGTTGCATTTTTCTATAGATTTTAACGTATAAAATTTGGCGATAGTATATTTGAAGGAACTTGCAAATCTCATGGCTGGATTTTGGTTTCCACGTCTCAGTTTAAGTTTATTTGTCATAAAAGATGGCATATAGAATGGAGATTTTATTAATATCTAAGTGAAGATGTCCTTGTTAGTTAAGATATATATTGAATTTAGTAAACTTACAGTAATTTTTCATAAAAAGGTTGAATTTTTATGAAAACTTGCAATTCTCATGACGGAGATAATATCAAATTTGCTTATTATTCTGTAATGGTTCAAATCAGGTGACAGAAACATCATTAGGGCAAATTATCACTCACATATGTATTTTGTATGTGTAATAAATGTCATGTTTGCAATAAGTGGGTGCATTTTTCTATAGATTTGAACATCTAAAATTTGGCGATAGTATATTTGAAGGAACTTGCAAATCTCATGGCTGGATTTTGGTTTCCACGTCTCAGTTTAAGTTTATTTGTCATAAAAGATGGCATATAGAATGGAGATTTTATTAATATCTAAGTGAAGATGTCCTTGGTAGTTAAGATATATATTGAATTTAGTAAACTTACAGTAATTTTTCATAAAAAGGTTGAATTTTTATGAAAACTTGCAATTCTTCTGACCAAGAATTATCAAATTTGCTTTTCATTCTGTAATGGTTTAAATCAGATGACAGAATCATCATAAGGGCAAAATATCACTCTCATATGTATTTTGTATATGTAATAAATGTCATGGTTGCAATAAGTGGGTGCATTTTTCTATAGATTTTAACATCTAAAATTTGGCGATAGTATATTTGAAGGAACTTGCAAATCTCATGGCTGAATTTTGGTTTCCACGTCTCAGTTTAGATTTTTTTGTCGTAAAAGATGGCATATAGAATGAAGATTTTATTGCTTTCTAAGTGAAGATGTCCTTGTTAGTTAAGATATATATTGAATTTAGTAAACTTACAGTAATTTTTCATAAAAAGGTTGAATTTTTATGAAAACTTGCAATTCTCATGACCGAGAATTATCAAATTTGCTTTTCATTCTGTAATGGTTCAAATCAGATGACAGAAACATCATAAGGGCAAAATATTACTCACATATGTATTTTGTTTGTGTAATAAATGTCATGTTTGCAATAAGTGGTGCATTTTTCTATAGATTTTAACACATAAAATTTGGCAGTAGTATATTTGAAGGAACTTGCAAATCTCGTGGCTGAATTTTGGTTAAATCCACGTCTCAGTTTAATTTTTTTTGTCGTAAAAGATGGCATATAGAATGAAGAGTTTGTTGATTTCTAAGTGAAGATGTCCGTGTTAGTTAAGATATATATTGAATTTAGCAAACTTACAGTAATTTTCCATAAAAAGGTTGAATTTTTATGAAAACTTGCAATTCTCATGACCAAGAATTATCAAATTTGCTTTTTATTCAGTAATGGTTCAAATCAGATGACAGAAACATCATAAGGGCAAAATATCACTCACATATGTATTTTGTATGTGTAATAAATGTCATGTTTGCAATAAGTAGGTGCATTTTTCTATAGATTTTTAAATAAAATTTTTGGGGTAGGATATTTTTAAAGGGGTTCAAATTTATTTCCCGAATTTTTTGGGTTTTCCCCCTCTCGTTTTTAAAAAATTTTTTTTTCTTTAAAAGGGTGGCATATAGAATGGAAAAATTTTTTTTTTTCTAAGTGAAGATGTCCTTGTTAGTTTTGATATATTTTTGGGAAAATTTTGTAAATTACCCGTAATTTTTTTATAAAAAAAGGTTTAATTTTTTTGAAAACTTTTCAAAATTTTTCTGACCGAGAATTATCAAATTTGCTTTTCATTCTGTAATGGTTCAAATCAGATGACAGAAACATCATAAGGGCAAAATATTACTCAGATATGTATTTTGTATGTGCAATAAATGTCATGTTTGCAATAAGTAGTTGCATTTTTCTATTGATTTTAACATATAAAATTTGGCGATAGTATATTTGAAGGAGCTTGCAAATCTCATGGCTGAATTTTGGTTTCCACGTCTCAGTTTAAATTTTTTTGTCGTAAAAGATGGCATATAGAATGAAGATTTTATTGCTTTCTAAGTGAAGATGTCCTTGTTAGTTAAGATATATATTGAATTTAGTAAACTTACAGTAATTTTTCATAAAAAGGTTGAATTTTTATGAAAACTTGCAATTCTCATGACCGAGAATTATCAAATTTGCTTTTCATTTTGTAATGGTTTAAATCAGATGACAGAAACATCCATAAGGGCAAAATATTACTCAGATATGTATTTTGTATGTGTAATAAATGTCATGTTTGCAATAAGTGGGTGCATTTTTCTATAGATTTTAACACATAAAATTTGGCGATAGTATATTTTGAAGGAACTTGCAAATCTCGTGGCTGAATTTTGGTTAAATCCACGTCTCAGTTTAAATTTTTTTTGTCGTAAAAGATGGCATATAGAATGAAGAGTTTGTTGATTTCTAAGTGAAGATGTCCGTGTTAGTTAAGATATATATTGAATTTTAGTAAACTTACAGTAATTTTCCATAAAAAGGTTGAATTTTTTATGAAAACTTGCAATTCTCATGACCAAGAATTATCAAATTTTGCTTTTCAATTGCTTTTGCAGTTTTTATTCAGTAATATCCTTGATGTTCAAATCAGATGACAGAATCTACCTGGTGGAAAGGGCTTACAGAGGATGTGGAAAGTCTATGTATGTAAAATTAAGTATTATGCCAATGTTTGGTATGGGGGAGAAAAGATTTCTTTTAGCTCAACTTTTTTTTGCAGTATTGTTACAGTTATTTAGCGTTTGCTGTCGTCAAACTTTTTAGCTTTGAATCATAACTTTTTAAGTTCTTGGTGTGTTGTCTACATACTTTGCCACAACAGACCTTTGAGTAAATCAGACTTAACTTGACTTGATTCATAAATGACCTTAATTTTATAGGAAATGTTTGCTGATTTTTGCTATAACTTAATTACTTTTGAATGGATTGTCTTAAAACTTCAACATTAAAATCTTCTTATCATCTAGAAGAGTCTATGACATCTAGACCCCTTGACACCTCGACCCCTTGACACCTCGACCCCTAAGACATCTCGACCCATGACACTTAGACCCCTAAGACACTTAGAACCCTTATATTGACTGGACATTTCGACCCCATATTCTATAATGTACTTGAAGATGTTCACTTCGATAACATAATTTGCATAAAGACGTAAATATATAAAAAAAGGTTAATTTGTTTACAAGTTTGTTATTATATTTAATCTGATAGATATGCTGAGCAATAAGTGAAATCATATTGAGCCGTTATTTGTTTATACAATTAAGTATTTGTATAAGGAATAGAAACACACGCACGATATTATAACTGAAAGTATAATATTTTATGTATATACATTGTATACATGATATCAACAATAACAGTAATTTCAATAGATATTTAATTTTTATGATATGAATATTCTATCTGTCGTTTTGTACTTCACCTTTTTCAAAGAAAATATTGTCATTATTTCAATGTGCACTTATTAATTTCTGTTAATCGAACTACTAATATTAGGAAATCTCAGGCTTATTGGTTCTTTAAATACTATATTTTAATGGGGAAAAAAACAACAACAAAAAACAACATGTACGTGTGTTGTTATTCATGAAATAAAAATATGTTTTCAAGGACGTTAGTATAAAATTTTTATATCGAGAACTTTTCTATCGTTACAAATCAAAAAGTAAATAGTATCAAATTACGAAAAATAACAAAAAACTTCCGAAAACTAATACAAACGAAGGTCAATATTGCCAAACAATAAGTAATGTTAACATTTAAAAAAAATCTAATATCAGCACAGTATTAATGTACCAAACAATAAAAGGGATCATCTTTATTTTTCACCTGTGTATCGAATCAACAAGTGTTGTGTTTTTGCTCTTTATTTTTTCCGTCTTCATTAATTTTTTTTCATATAACAGATGCATTTTAATTTATGGTATTACATAGTACATGATATCGATGTATCAATGGTCTCTTATTGTGTCTGTCCGCCCTATAAAAAAATGTAATATGTTTATATATTTTAATAAAAAAAATTAAATTGAATGTTACGTATAACAATTCCTTTCCCAATCAGAAAAAACCGTTAAAATCGAATGTAGCTACTGTTTATTTTGGCACAACAACAACATTTGGTGATTGGCAAGAATGTTTATCACGGGTGTCAAGTACCGATAATTAAATTACCAGTGACACGTGGCTGATGTTTATTGGGCACGCGTTTTCACACCATTTAGAAAAGATAATTAATAGGAACGTATCGACTTAAAGATATCAAATAATTTCTTAACTTGTTGTTGTCAAAAATATTGCTTTGGAGCTCATCATGGCAATATTTTACTCAATTTATGAGAAAAAAATGCGTATATGAAATTTGAGATGTAATAAAACATTTTGGAGATTAACTTATTTTTTAATGTTACAAATTATATAAGAACTAGATGAGACTATATCATTTTTTTTGTCAATATAACTGCAATTTCTAAATATTATAATTTTACATTATAGTTGTAAAAATATAGTACATGTAATTTTCGAAAGTACGTTTTTAAATTAAAATTAATCGAAAACATGAAGATCGCTTTCAAATAAACAACCATTTATTGATTGATGTATGTTGTTTTTTAATTAATTCATAATGTAAATACCATAAAAATGAGATCATTGCTACTTTGACAAGTCAATTAAATATATACACTAAATTAAGTAGACATGTAAAACAATTCATCGCCAATATAACATGTAAGTGTTTGTCACATAAAAAAATATAACTAAATTTTTACAAAGTTGTAGATATGAAATAAATACGCGATGCAAAAACCGCGCATTTTCATTATAATCATTATCATAATTCCTGCACTTTTAGTCAGGGGTCTAATTTGATAATATCACGCCAAATCATTTTATATTAACATAAATTATATATTATAACTGCTATGTAGCCATCCTACAATTCTATGTAACATTTATAACATTAAACAAATAAAAAAACTATGTTTAAACTTATTGTTTTACCTTAAGTTTTCAATATTTAATCGGATAAACTTTTTAATGAAAATTAATTTAAATATTTGCTGTTAACTTTAAATTATTTCTCGAAGTATCTGTGATTCTAAAGTACAAGAAATTGAGATAGGGGTCGAAATGTCTTACCCACTAGGGGTCGAAAAGTCATGTTAAAAGGGGTCTAAGTGTCAAGGGGTCTAGAAGTCATCTTAATTGCGTAAGGGGTCGAGAAGTCAAGGGGTCTAGATGTCTTACTTGCATCTAGAATAGCCCTTCAGGTGAACCAGACAGAATTTCACCTTCACTCATAAATAGCTTATCGTTATTTACCTTTTTTGCTGTATTACTGGCTATAACTTTGTTATTATTAAATGGATTAACTTCATATTAGAGAAAACATTCTTAAGTATAGAGACTTTATGTATATAAAACTGTAATTGACCATAGACTGTGTGGTGTAATTATTGATTTTCACTGATTTTTGCTATAATTGACTGTAACTTGGTAATTCATCAATGCAAGTCCTTCACTACTTGGACAAAAGCAATATTTTATTAATTATGTACATATTTGATTCATACTTCATACAGAACATCTTTGTGACGCAAACAGACATGTTGAATTATTTAGATATGACCTTTTGCCTTTATATGACTTTTGGACATTAACAAAACAACAATTGATAGACATTGCAACAGTTTTCAACGGAGTGAGTGAAATGATCTGAAATTTAGTACTAGAGTTATTGTCTAGACATACATCTAGTTATACAAAAAACTTGAAAAAAGTATTTTCAGTCCCTTCACATCAAAAAACCTCAGTGGAGTCCCTTTTAATCTTTGGAAAAAAGAAAACCTTATTTTTTTTTCTTTAATGTTCTATTAAAGATTTGTTTGAACAAACTATTTGTTTGCTAATAGAAAAAGTACAAAAGTTTAGTGTTCCCTGCCAACAAAATATTGGGTTTTATGTGCTAATTTAAAAATTACAAGTTTACAGGTACAGGTCATGGAACATTTTGTGACTTACAAAACAGTATAAGTTGGCAATTGCTAGTATTCACCAATGACTGTTAAATTTGAGCAAAATTTTCATAATGCATATATATATATATATTATATATATATATATATATATATATATATATATATATATATATATATTATACAATATGAACATAATTATTTGCAAGTTTCATGGTTGTGTCTGATCATATTCATTGGATGTTTTTTTTTTCAAATTAATTGGGGAAACTAAGAATGTCAGAAAGTGGTTGTTAATGCTTATTTACTCTAAAGAAACATGCTTTTCTTAGAAGAAAGGATATTATTATGGTTCCTGCTCTTGGCCAATCTGAAGCTTCTAAGGGCATTAGATAAAAAACACCATTACTCAAACTTGCATTATTTGAACAGGACATCAATGCTATATTTAAACAAGAAGATGTTTCTTTGAGGTTCAAATGGTTGTGTTGTTAAATAGACATTTTTGTTTCAAATTTTATTCAATGACAACAACAATCAATTGGCTCTGCAAGCATTTCCCTATCAATGAGCAAGCACAACATATTCTCGTAAGTAAGGAAATTTAAATGAAAACAATAAACATCTTATTCATTTCAAAAATCATATACACATATTTTTTTATTTATAAATATGAAACCAGAAATATTATTTTCAAATCTTTTTTTCAGGTGCGCTCATGTGTTGCTTGTCAAAGAACAGATCCTTTAAGCCTGCAAAGAAACCTGAACTGCAACAAATAAAGGTATATTTTTGTACATGTATTAAAGGGTCCTATCATATTTGTATTTCTATAAGCCAAAAAATGTAACTGTTGGTGTATATTGTTATACACCTAGTTTTGTCCGCCATTTAGCATGCTAAATTTGTGTCATTATTGCATTTTTTGAACTGGTGAAGGAAATTGAAACTAGTTGTCAGAAATGTTAAATTTCTGACATTTTGAATAAATTTCAAAATAACGTGTCCACTCTCTATCTTTTGAACTGATAGAAAGAAATGAAACTATTCAGCAGAAATATTACTTATAATGAGCTGTAAATTGGCCACACCTGGGGATCACTTTATTGATAAAGACAAGTTTTTGTGTCTATTGAACCCAATGGAAGGAAATTGGGCTGAAATATTAACAATTATTAGAGAAAATGTACAGAGAGCAGGTTTGGCAGATCAGGATCACACTTGGTCTTAATGTGTAAGTTTTCAAAATTCTACACTGGATAGAAACAAACCCTTGACAATGGTTTGATATTAGTTAAATCTAAATAAAAATGGTTTAATAATGATTATAAAACAATTATACAGCTAATAAATACAATACATATAACAAAACAAATAACAATAAAATAACACAAATAAATCCAGAATATTTAGAAATACAATAAATGACTTAATCTTGAAAGAATTTGTTGAATTTCACCGAAGTGGGCAGAGTCAAACTCATACTTATTTTAAGGGAATTCTGTCGCCATTTTGTTTGAAAAATCTGAATAGAATAAAAAACAACTTTTTGTTAAATTTTGTTTTGAAAATCTATTCTAGAATGAATAGAAAAATAGTCTAACTAAGAAAATGAATGTGAACACCAATATCTTCAATTCAGTCATTTAAATGCCATACTGACATTGAAAAAGAGTTGTTTACGTGACATCACAATGCTACAGCGCCAAACAGCAAAAACAGTGAAAAACAAGACCGCTATTTCAATGCCATTTCACATTTATTTCACCATAAATACTCTATTTCGCTTGAAAAAGTTAAATTAAATATTAATAAACTCACAAAAATTAATGGTGAATTGTCAATATATTACTGCGCCCTGTACAATTGCAGTTGCGTAGCAAGCAAGGGGATTCGTAACCATTTTTCTCTTTGATCTTAAAATTAAACAAAAAGGTTATTTTTTCGTTTGTGAGTCTTGAAGTACCAATATTTATATATAATTATATATATATATGCAATTATTTTGAATACTTAAATGTTAAGGCTAATATACAACTTCAAGTGAGACAAAAACAGCAGTCAAACTTTAGACAGGGTTATTTTTTGTTCTCCAGATTGACTATGACTATGTACTTCATCTTTGTAGGTTTCCAGTCCATTTGAACTGGTTGGAGTGGATTTAATAGGACCCTTTACAACCACTAGTCAAGGCTTCAAATACATTTTTACTGCCACCGACTACTATACAAAATGGGTTGAAGCATTTCCCATTGCCTCCAAAAAAGCAACAGATGTAGCCAAGTGTTTTCAGAAGCTGTTTGCTAGGCATGGTGCTGTAAATGCGATTCTTACAGATCAGGGAAAAGAATTTCTGAACAATGTAAGTAAAACACAAAAGATTCAAGTTTGATGTTACATGTAATGTAAGAAATTAGTCAAATTACTGTTACCAGCAAGGCGTAACAAAAAAGAAAAGCCACTTTTAAAGAACTTGGAACTATATCAACAAATTTTACTTAAATATATTATAGAGAAAAGTTGAATCATTATTTATGCCTATTCCTCTGAGATGTTGGAACAATTATTATCTGTTGTATAAACATTATTTCCTTACTATATAGGCAGAGAAACTTAACACATTACTATGATATAGGCAAACTAAAAACTCAAAAGTTCATTAATGTCATTCATTCAATGGCATAATTGAATGGCCAAATTGGCCCTTCAGAATATTGCCGTAGGGGACTTATGGATTGCTTGCAATACTATAATAATTGCTTGTTGATCCTGGAGATATCTTAATATTTGATAAATGTAACAAAAGATAACCTAAAGATACCAGAAAATGTTGCCTTACATACCACATAAAGATCTATCCAGAACATTTTATAACATTTTTTTCTAAGAGTATCCATCAGTTTCTTAATTATTCTACTCTTATTAAATTTACAAAACTAGAAGATTTCTTATAAGTCTAGATATCTGTAAATAATTATTATTGCTAGATATAACTACATGACATCAGACATGTACGAAATGAAGCAATACATAACATACTGGATATTGAAATGTTACAATATTGCATTGTATATATTATAGTCTGTCACTTTTTGCTTTGACAGTATAAGAAATGCATTTCTTTGATCAAAAATGCCTAATTATTATAATTATTTCAAGTATATTACAGCTGCATACCTAAACATGAGCCAAAATATCAACTTAAGGGTAAATTTAGATTTAAAGAAAATAAAACTATTCTTGATTTCATAAGTAATTTTCATGTTATATGCAATTAAAGACTGATTTTTTAGTATCTATCAACATATTCCTATGGGGTGACTAATGTCTTATGCATATTCTGACCTTTTGGTGGTAATTTTAATTTTTTTGAAGATTTTTTTAGTGACATTAATTTTGCAATGTGTAAATTACTTTCTTTGTTTGATATTTTACTTCCTTATACATTTTATAATTTCTTGAAAAATAGCATGAATCTGGGGCATGCTGCTTTTAACAAGCAGTTTCCCTTATGTAAGTTAACAACATGAGGGATTCTTGCCAAATCTGGATAGAATGATCTTAGTACAGGAGAACATACTTTTTATCTTGTAAACTTTTGGTCTATGCCTGATCAGTCTATGGAGTCTTTGAGACAGTACATTAAGTCTTTGTTAAAAGCATGGACATTACGACTTCTTGTTGATGGATTGTTTTTCAGTACTTTCAACTCTTTTTACCGCTAAAGTGGCAAGGACTTTCAAAACAGTCTAAGATATGTCAATATATATATATAATATATATATATATATATATATATTATATATATATATATATATATATATATATATATATATATATATATATATATATATATATATATATATATATATAATAGGTATTTCCTGATTGATAATATTTGATGTCCTTGGCTTTGCATCATTAAAACTGTATTGTAAATATGCCATTAAAAATATCAATTCATTTCATAATGCAAACATTGACTGACTGTTTTATTCAGTTGAATGTTGTAGGATATTGTTTTCAAGCAGCATAAACAATACTGCATTTTTATTTGCAGCTAAATGAACAACTTTGTCAGGAGTGGAATATCAAGCATAAAGTGACAGCAGCATACCTGCATCCACAAACAAATGGTCTAGATGAGAGGACCAACCAAACCTTGAAAGCGTAAGTTTATTATATATTTTATTTGTTTTAATATTTTCTATTCATCACTGATACAAATCAAAGCGCTGAAAGCACTGCTGGGGGCGCATTATGTTGATTGTTTAGTGGTCTATTGTTACAAGCAGATGCCATTCCTACTTTCAAAGCAGATGTCACATTTTTTACTCGATTATTCGATAAGAATAAGTAGAATTATCCTAGTCATCTGAACATTGGCGTCTATCACCTCAATTTTTCCCGAAGTCCATTGACATATGGCATTGAAACTTTGCACACACTTGATCCCGATCAGGCACCCATTTGTTAAAGATTGCCTATGGCTTCAAGATATTTTCGTATTCCATAGACATCTGGCTTTGAAAATAAATTGAAATGTTATACATTTCTTTGCGAGCATACTAGCTAGGTCTCTCTCCAATGCTTATATCTGTAGAATATTGGGTTTAAAGAAATTTTTGGTCCTTTTGTGAACTTAAAATATTTTAAATAACCAAGGTTCTTCTATTGTCAAGCACTAAGCATATAGTTGAGTGTGCTGTCCTACCAACAGCTATTGTTTGCATACCTTGTGAAATATAACTCCTTCAAACTTTTGTTCAGTTATTATTATACAAACACAAGAACTGTCTGAGGACAGTAAGGCTCGACTATTCGAAAAAGTTGTCACAAGGGTGTTTATTGAGTATAACAAGAGCTGTCGGTAGGACAGCACGCTCGACTATTCTAAGTGCTTGATAGTAAAAGAGCCTTGATAATGTTAATTTTTTAAGTTCAAAAAAGGGAAAAATTTTTTTTATAAATTCATGTTTATGATAGGCCTTAGAGAGAGTCTAATTTTACAATATTGGCTTGACTATTCGGAAGGTAATGTCACAAGGGTGTTTTATTGAGTATAATAATACTAATTACCTATGAATACATAAATTTGACAGAAAAGGTACAAAGGCTTGTAATTAAGATGTTTTATCAAGCAAATCACGGCTTTATTATTATGAATGCATAAAATTGTCCCAAAAATGGCACAAACCCTTCAGTAGGTATTAAGATAACAGCTTACAAGCAAAACTTTACCATGAATTTCTAAGTTGAAAAAGGGGAGAAAATCAGCCTAAATGCAAGATAGAATTATGGATCTTTGTCAGTGACCTACAATTATGACCCTAAATGCATATGTGAAGTTTTAAATAAATATCTTTAGTAGTTATTGAGATATGTAAAACTTGCATGTAAACATTAACCAAGAGACTAAGTAGAAAAGGGGATATGAATCAGCCTTAATGCAAGATAGAGTTATGGAACTTGGTCAGGGACATACAATTACGACCCTCCAATTATGACCCTAAGTGCATGTGTAAAGTTTCAAGTAAATATCTTTGAAGACCTTTAACCTTTAACCAAAATTTCTAAGTTTCAAAGGGGCAAATAATTCTGCAAATATTGCAGGCAGAGTTATGCAATTTTTTGCAAAACTGATGTACATTGTTACTATAAAAAGGTATTTTAAATTTCAATTGAATATCTCAAGCAATAATTGAGATATTTGACTTTACAAAAAAACTTTAAACCAAAATTTCTAAGTTAAAAAGGGGCATAATTCTGTCAATATTGTAGGCAGAGTTATCCAACTTGTCCATCTGATGTACCTTGTTACTATAAATAAGTATTGTAAGTTTCAATTGAATATCTCAAGCAATAATTGAGATATTTGACTTTACAAAAAACTTTAAACCAAAATTTCTCTAAGTTAAAAGGGGCATAATTCTGTCAATATTGTAGGCAGAGTTATCCAACTTGTCCATCTGATGTACCTTGTTACTATAAATAAGTATTGTAAGTTTCAATTGAATATCTCAAGCAATAATTGAGATATTTTGACTTTACAAAAAACTTTAACCAAAATTTCTAAGTTAAAAAGGGGCATAATTCTGTCAATATTGTAGGCAGAGTTATCCAACTTGTCAATCTGATGTACCTTGTTACTATAAATAAGTATTGTAAGTTTCAATTGAATATCTCAAGCAATAATTGAGATATTTGACTTTACAAAAAACTTTAACCAAAATTTCTAAGTTAAAAAGGGGCATAATTCTGTCAATATTGTAGGCAGAGTTATCCAACTTGTCAATCTGATGTACCTTGTCACTATAAATAAGTATTGTAAGTTTCAATTGAATATCTCAAGTAATAATTGAGATATTTGACTTAACAAAAAACTTTAACCAACGCAGACGCCGACGCGGACGCCGACGCCGACACCGGGGCGACTACAATAGCTCTCATATTCTTCGAATAGTCGAGCTAAAAATGCTTACCAATGAATACATAAAACTGACCGAAAAGGTACAAAGGCTTGGATTAAGATGTTTTATCAAGTAAATCACTGCTTTATTATCATGAATGCATAAAATTGTCCCAAAAAAGGCACAAACCCTTCAGTAGTTATGGAGATAACATGCTTACAAGCAAAACTTTACCATTAAATTCTAAGTTGAAAAAGGGGAGAAAAATATGCCTAAATTCTCGATAAAATTATGGATCTTGGTCAGTAACCTACATTTACAATTATGACCCTAAATGCATGTGAAGTTTTAATATTGTAAGCAGAGTTATCCAACTTGTCAATCTGATGTACATTGTTACTATAAATAACTATTGTAAGTTTCAATTGAATATCTCAAGCAATAATTGAGATATTTGACTTTAAAATAAACTTAAACCAACGCAGACGCGGACGCTGGGTTACTACAATAGCTCTCATATTTTTCAAATAGTCGAGCTAAAAACTACCAAGTCAATGGTTGAAACCATATAGTTATTCCATATATAATATATATATGTATATATCATGGAAAACATTTCAAGATGTTACAATGGATTGTAGTGTATAACAAGAAAATCAATGTACTTTAACTTTAATCCAATAATCATACAAACATCTGTAAATAACTGGAACAAAATATTTCTTAAATAAAACCATAAAAAACAAGAGGGCCATGATAGCCCTAGATCGCTCACCTGACTTATCAAACTCATCCAAACAATTACCTAGACAAACATTCTGACCAAGTCTCATGACAGGTGAGTCAAAAATGTGACCACTACAGTGTTAACAAGGATTATCCATATTTGAGCAGTGCGACCTGTTTTTTTACTCAGGTGACACATATTCAAACTTGACCTAGAAATCATCAAAACAAACTGTCAGACCAATTTCCAGGATACTTGGATCAAAACAGTAGCAACTAGAGTGTTAAAAAGATTTTTCTATTTTTAGCTCCGGTGACCTAGTTTCACATGCGATTTCCAACTCATCCAAGCTATTACCTAGACAAGCATCCTGACCAAGTTTGATGATAATTGAGTCGAAAATGTGACCAGTAGAATGTTAACAAGGCTTTTCCATATTTGGGCGGTGTGACCTAGTTTTTTTCATCCAAGATGACCCATGTTGGATCTTGACTTAGAAATCATCAAAACAAACTTTTAGACCAATTAACAGAATATTTGGATCACAACAGTAGCCACTAGAGTGTTAACAAGATTTTTCTATTTGTATCTCCTGTGACCTAGTTTTTCATTCGAGATGTCCCATGTTCGATTTATTCCCAGCAATGACCTAGGCAAGTTTCCTGACCAAGTTTGCTAACAATTGAGTCAAAATTGTGACCACTAGAGTGTTAACAAGGTTTTTCTATTTTTAGCTCCTGTGACCTAGTTTTTCATCCGAGATGACCCATGTTCGAACTCATCCGAGCTATCACCTAGACAAGCATCTTGATCAAGTTTGATGATGATTGATGCAAAAATGTGACCACTAGAGTGTTAACAAGGTTTCTCTATTTCTAGCCCAGGTGACCTACTTTTTCATCCGAGATGACCCATGTTCAAACTCATCCGAGCTATCAACTAGACAAACATCTTGACAAAGTTTGATGATGATTGATGCCAAAATGTGACCGCTAGAGTGTTAACAAGGTTTTTCTATTTTTTAGCTCCGGTGACCTACTTTTTCATCCGAGATGACCATGTTTGTACTCATCCGAGCTATCACATAGACAAGCATCTTGACCAAGTTTGATGATGATTGATGCAAAAATGTGACCGCTAGATTGTTAACAAATGTTTTTCTATTTTTAGCTCCGGTGACCTACTTTTTCATCTGAGATGACCCATGTTCAAACTCATCCAAGATATCAACTAGATAAGCATCCTGACCAAGTTTGATGATGATTGATGCCAAAATGTGACCGCTAGAGTGTTAACAAGGTTTTTCTATTTATAGCTCCGGTGATCTAGTTTAACATCCGAAATGACCCATGTTCGAACTCATCCGAGCTATCAACTACATAAGCTTCCTGACAAAGTGTGATGATGATTTGGTCAAAAATGTGACCACTAGAGTGTTTACAAGGTTTTTTCTATTTTTTAGCTCCTGTGAACTAGTTATTCATCAGAGATGACCTATGTTCAAACTCATCCAAGCAATTGACTAGACAAGCATTCTGACCAAGTTTGATGTTGATTGGTTCAAAAATGTTACCGCTAGAGTGTTCACAAGGTTTTTCTATTCATAGCTCCTGTGACCTACTTTTTCATCCGAGATGACCCATGTTCGAACTCATCCGAGCTATCACCTAGACAAACATCCTGACCAAGTTTGATGATGATTGGGTCAAAAATGTGACCTCTAGAGTGTTCACAAGGTTTTTCTATTTTTAGCTCTTGTGACCTAGTTTTTCATCCGAGATGACTCATGTTCGAACTCATCCATGCTTTTAACTAGATAAGCATCCTGACCAAGTTTGATGATGATTGAGGCAAAAATGCGACCGCTAGAGTGTTCACAAGCAATTGTGGACGGACGACGGACATCACCGATCCTAAAAGCTCACCCTGAGCAAGCTCAGGTGAGCTAAAAACCAAAAACTGATGATGACAGAACGGGTACCACTTTATGCCTATATAATTTTTTTGCTCAAGTGATTTTTTTTCGAAGAGCTACATGTGAATTGCTGCCAAATATACATAGGTAAAAACTATTTCAAAGCTGCATGCATTCATATAAATATATTTAAAAAAATCAAACTTGATTAAATAAAAAAAAATCAAGGATAGCCCAAACTTGTTTATTATAAAAAAATATATATACAGAATATTATGTTGTAGTAGCTCTCTGAGGCTTTGTATTTTGCTATGAGCAGCGGTGGAAAATTGATATCTTGCGAGACCAAAGGGCGAGCTAGATAACAATTTTCCAACATTGCAAGTAGAAAATTGCATAGCCTCAGAAAGCTACTACAACATAATTTTCCTTTATAATATACCTTTCCGTTTGAAGTATAAATGATTTTCATTATACTACACTTATATAAGAAATTTCAGAAAAAGAAATGTAGCTGTCAAGAAAAAAATTATGACTGACAGATGAATACGTAATTTGTGCAAAACCAGCCACACCTTTTATTATTTTGGTTGCCGTTTCCATATACTACGTTATACACAGCTAAGATCAGAACCAACGTCAACAAGAACCGGTTGAACCGGGTGATGCTCCCCGAGCAGGTTCTGGACACAGGAAAGTATAAAAAAATGAACAAAGGGCAAAAACTCCAAAATTAGGCAAAGCGGAGTTATGTTTTTTTTGCACTGCACTTCTATTCAATTAGATCTATCTATCTATAAAGTTTCCTGATGATATCAGAGTTATGTCCCGGGTAAAATTCAAAGTGTAAAAATGAAATAGGGTAATAACTCCAAAATTAGACCAGGCTTTGTTGAGGTTCTTTAAGCATTGCAGTTCTATCCAATTATATCTAGCTACCTACAAAGTTTCATGTTGATATCTCTAATAGTTTTAAAGTTATGTCTCGGACAAAAATCAAAAAGTAAAAATAAACAAAGGGCAATTACTTCAAAATATGGCAAGGCAGAGTAATGATTCTTAAGCACTGCTTAGAGTAATGTCCCGGACAAAGTTCAAAGTGTCAAAATGATCAAAGGGCAATAACTCCAAAAGTAGGCAAGACAGTGTTACAGTTCTTGTGCACTGCAAACTTACTCAATGATATCTATCTACCTACAAAGTTTCATGTTGATATCTCTTTTACATTTAGAGTTATGTCCCGGACAAAGTTCAAAGTGTAAAAATAAACAAAGGGGGATAATTCAAAAATTAGGCAAGGGAGAGTTAAGGTTCTTGTTCACTGCTTACCAACTCAATGAGATCTATCTACCTACAAAGTTTCATGTTGATACCTATTATAGTTTTAGAGTTATGTCCTGGACAAAGTTCAAAGTGTAAAATAAACAAAGGGGGATAATTCAAAAATTAGGCAAGGCAGAGTTACGGTTCTTGTGCACTGCATACCTACTCAATGAGATCTATCTACCTACAAAGTTTCATGTTGATACCTCTTATAGTTTTAGAGTTATGTCCCGGACAAATTTCAAAGTGTAAAATAAACAAAGGGGAATAATTCAAAAATTAGGCAAGGCAGAGTTACGGTTCTTGTGCACTGCACACCTACTCAATGAGATCTATCTACCTACAAAATTTCATGTTGATACCTCTTGTTGTTTTAAAGTTAAGTCCCGGACAAGAAAAGGGGACGGAGGGACGGACAAGGCGGCGACTATATGCTCCCCCGAAATTTTTCGGGGGGCATAAAAATAGTCCAGGCCTTTCATATATGGTACTGTTTTTGTCTCTAACATAATACAGAATTTTCTAACCGTTGAAAACTATTTGCGCTTCAAGATAATCCTGTGTTTTAGGAAGAAAATTTATAGGTATATAATAAATGCTGTCATTGACATTTCTTATGTTTATATTTATTATATGTATTTCTTGCATAATTGCAATCCTATTTATAGCTACAAATTCTATGAATTGAAATAGAAAATGAAGGTAGCATGCAGACGGTGTTGATATTGTGTGATAAAAATTTAAAACAATTGCAAATCATTCCAGTAACCGAATACTCTATCCGAAAAATGACCGAGTACTCGAGTATTGATTTTAGTAATTGTTGCCATCCCTAAAAAAATAAAGTACTTGACAAAATCAACTAACATCTAAATAAAAAACTTTGAAAACAGAATTAATTATTTTGAAAAATTCACTCTGAGCTGTATTATTTAAAATGGGTGTTCAAACACATTGAAAACATTGATAATTCATCTCATGTTCTTGGTGATGAAATGGTGCCTCAATATAGTTATCACTGCAATCTATCTTCCCTCATAACTCCTACTATTACTGTATCTGTCAAACAAGCATCTCTGTTTTCTGAAATAGAGTTTTGAAAAAGTTTATTGCTGACCGAGATATTCCATACTTGTATGTTAACTTTTTTCAGCATCTTTCTGTTAGAATTACTCTGATTTATAAAGGTATAAAACCAAAAAATGCGCGACCAATGCCAGAGCTCAACCCCTCTGATCAGATTCACAAACGAGCATCTGACTAGAACCTTTTTTCAAAGCTAGCTGGATTGTTTTCTCACATTTAAGAATCCATATTAAATATAATAGAACATTGATAATTGCTACACAGTCTCTTTGTGAACAAAAAATAAGCATGTTTTGTGTTTACATAAAGTAGCTATGTAATGTTAAAATACCACACGCTATAGGTGGTCACAATACAAATATATAGTGTTGTTAGGAAACTGACAGTTTTTTAAGAAGGACCAAATTTTTTTTGTCTCGTAAGAAGGAACATGGCTTCCAATGCATAGTTAATTCATTCAAATTAGACATATTCAAAAAGAATTGCATAGAATTCAATACATTTTCATGATTAAAATATTTTACTGATGAGCATAGTATATCTTTAAAGGTAAGTGGTTTAGGTACATTACTTTGACTATGGTCACCCCAATTAAATCTATTTATTTGCTTAGTAACACAACTTTTCAAAGTCATTTAAACTTGTAAATGTGAGTGATTCTGATAATCTATATACAGCTAAGTCAAGATGAGATGATTAGATGTTACTGACTGCTCACTATTTCAATGTCAAATGCCTTGAGGTGAAAGGAATGAAAACTTGAATTTCAAAATACAATTTAAGTGAATTACATGTCACAAATGAGCCGTGTCATGACAAAACCAACATAATGGGTTTGCGACCAGCATGGATCCAGACCAGCTTAGTCTGATCAGGATCCATGCTGTTCGCTTACAAACCTTATTACAAGTAGAGAAACTGATAGCGAACAGTATGGATCCTGATCAGACTGGGTGGATGCCCATTATGTTGGTTTTGTCATGACACGGCTAAAATGTTTTTGCTATCGACTTTTGTTCCTAAATTAACAACAGATTGCATAATGAAATGATATTGAAATGATTAATATACAATTGGCCCTTAGTGCCAAGCTTACTGATTTTAAATAAGCCTTGAGTCCTGTGTTGGCCTTTAAACATGTCAAACATTTAAAAGTATTTATTAAGGAAAAGTGTATACAAATAATCATGTACCTCTTCATTATATGCCCATGACATTGAAAAAACATTGTGTCATCTGTTTACTTCAAGGTTAGTCACATTGACAGTATCACATTTTAGACTTTATCTCTCTTGATTCCATTCGTAAAAAGCATTCTCAAAATGGGTCCTCTTAATTTCACATTCATCAATCTGACAAAAACCTCCTGGAAAAGAAGTTAGAAACTTATGCCACTAATTATGTCAGTTAATGTCAAATAAATACTTTTAGAAACTATTTGGTCAAAATTGTAAATGTACAAAGATTTTCAAACCAAATATATATATAACAATGAACATTTCCTTTTTAACTTTCTAACATATATAATGTATGGTCTTACTTGAAGAAAATGTTTGCCCGTGTGACCGAAAAGGGATTAAGGACCATTACTATTGTTTTTCCTTTTGTTTATTAAAGGGCCATGGCCCCATATTCTATTGTTATGGAATGAATTCTATTGTTCTCTTTTGTTCTGCTACAGTAAGATGGATATATATATCAATGTCAGAATAAAAGCTAACATGTTTTTACCTTAATGGCCTGTATAATTATGTTTCACAGCTTCTCAGCAAACAACCAACTGTGCCACAATTGAAATGTAACAAACAAGCCTTTAATCACAAACTTGAAATAAAAACTTTTCCTAATCAATACAATAGTTCTTTTAATTTATTACATACTTCATTGAAACATTAAGAAATATTGATAAAGTAAAATGCTCATTTTCATTTCCTGTATTTTCAATGTAATCATTCATTTTTCATTGCGTATTTTCACAAGTGTCTCCTAAATTTAGCCTATACACAATAGACTGTAAAGAATAATAGGGCAATTTCTTTATAATTTCAAGTATTTATAGTCGAAACAGTCCTTTTTAAAGGCATATATATTGGTAAGTTGAATGTTGCATGTCCAGATATGATTGACTTACAATTGTAAAAGTGAGTTATAATTATATCGGAATAGCTCAATCGGTAGAGAACTTAGCTCAAGGCTACCGGATTTCAAAATTAATGTTGTTCTGACAATTGTCAGGAACAACTTGAAATTTAAATGTGTTTTTCGTTTGATTGATTTTTGTTACCTATCTTACTTTTTCATTGAAGTATCTTTACCTTCTTAAAAATTATGCCCAAATCTCATTTCTTTCTCTCTTTTTTAACTTCTTTCATAAATTTATGAATATTTTCAACAGATTTTAAAAGAATCAAAATACAACATTGTTAAGCATATATAACTGTTGTCAGGAAATAAGTTTTGTTTCATCAAAAATAAACTTGAATAGAAAATAGAACAGTTTCCACCTGTAGTTTGGAACCCACTAACTGAATTCACTTTTATATCAATATTATGCAGTCTTAAACTTACTTCACTAGTAAGTCAAATGATTTATTATCTCAAACAATGTAATTACATGTAGTATAAGTTTTATGGAAATAATGTGGTTAATCACTTGCAGTTAATCAAGACTCGACAAATCCACTTGCCCGCTCATAAATGATAAATACGAGAAAAAAAGACTCTGGACAAGTTAATCTCCCAAAAATACCCGTCCTGCAGGACGTGTGAAATTTCTAGCATAAATTAATCAAATTTCAATTCAATTCTTTTGAAACCATTTTTCAAGTTTCACTAGTAAGACAGAGCACAAAATAATTCCCGTGTGTTTGATGGGCAAAACTGATGTTGATTTGTTGAATGCAACGCTTAATTCTGTCTGATTCTATTTTGTAAAAACTTACTAAAAGCCTGTGCGGCGATTCCAGTATGTTCCACAATTTTTTTTTAAAATGTCACAATGCAATATTTGGCAAATGTTTGGCCAGAAAGGAGTAAGTTAAACAGTGTCTTCAAAAAAGAAAAATTGTCTTCAAAAAAGAAAAATGAGTCAGAACATGTAGGAAATTTATATTTTTAAAGCATTGTTGTTGTTGTTTTTCGTTTTTCAATCCCTGATATATTATTTGTAGTATTTGTAACTATTATCTATTCTATTTGTAATAGAACAGCATTTTTCCCTTATAAAACTATTTACGTTCCCAATAAAAAAGACAGCAAATTTTCAAATGTTTTATTTTTAAAGTCCCAAAATTACTGTCAAAATTCCAATCCAAAATTGGCATATATATAAAATGGATGATTTCATATTGATAAGTGATATGTGGTAGAAAACATTTATCCTAAGTCAGAAATGAATTCTAAGTCCATTCCCGGTATACTATATAATTAGTATATAGTATACCGGGAATGGACTTAGAATTCATTTCTGACTTAGGATAAATGTTTTCTACCATCAAATACACATTTTGTGAACATTCAATGAGCCGTACCCCTTTGATCCACCGCTGGTTTGTTTTAAGCAGTGAATGACTTCTGCATGTGCAAATAGGGTACTGTTTCAGCAGATTTCGCAAAGAGGGTACAGATATGGATTATGCACCGTGGATCTACGCTAGTAGTAAATAACTCACCTCCAAAAAATATATATAAAAAAATGGGTCAAAAATGTCTGGGTAGGAAATGGGTTGAGGGAAGACTTTCAAGGGAAAAAACTGCTAAACTTAAAATTTGATAAGGTCAATTCAGTACAAAAAAGAAAATTTGTAAAAAATACAGCTTTTGATTGCAACTTAAATATCAACGTTATGAAATATAAACAATGAACATCTTGAATAACGTTGTATTTTGTATTTAAAGTCATATCCGCGGATATGACTCATATCCGGTATTAAGTCAAACCCTTGTATTTTTGTAAGCAACCAGAATCGCCGAATATGTTCCTGCAACGATTTGACGACGATTTCACCACTGATAAATGCAAAACAAGCAAGTTATTCAACAGTTAGGTAAATGGGAGATAAGGTTTTTGTAATATAAAACATACAACTCGTTTTAACACGTGGAACTTCTATATATACTTCTCAATCTTTCACGGATGAACTTGTAAACAATAGCGAATGCGGGAAAATGACGCTAGGGCGAAAATAGTTCGTATTCATACGCATGCAATGTTTTTCTTAAATTTACACTTATGAAGCATAAGGCCCTATAAGCTTTAAAGTTAGCTGATCTAAAATCCGTATTCCATTACTTGCTAAATTTTTGAGTTCTATGACACTTAATTAACTTGTGACTACATGTACTATACTTATGCAAGTACTTTGACAATGATCGACCGCTGGCGTAGTAATATTAAAATCGCGAAAAGCAAAAATATACATACAATTTTAAAAGACGATTGCTAAATTTACTAAAATAATTGGCCAGTCAATTTTAAAATAGATAGGGAACTATGATTTTTGGTGTTACTGCGAAGTTTTGGAACTATTTTGCTTAGCGTAGGTAGCTGACTAATTGTGTTCAAATCATAGTAAAGCTGAATTTGTCGTTATTCCATTGGGGGCGCATTGTGCATGCGCCCCCAAAAACAGACCTTTTAAGCGATAGATACGATGATTACGTTAATAAGCCTAAGCATATAAATATTTCTAACAGATCTCTACTTCAAAGTTCCATTTCTGATTTCTTTATGAATTTCAACTTGAAAGTTACACGAAAAGCTTCTGTCGAAATCTTAAACTAATTTAAAACGCTTTTCAATTCGGAGTAAGCTTACTTGATATAATTGATTATTATACTCGTATATGTTGTAGAAACTTGTCCAATATTCCATTATATTAAATAATTTTCTAGGAGCATTTTTACTTAGTCTAGTTTCTCTTAATCCCATTTTCTGTTATCTCCTGACCATCACAACCAAGTTGCAACTTAAAGTTAAGGACGTCCCATTCCATAGGCTTTATTCAGGTTCAAGGGCAGATAGGCAACTGTTAATTTTTGCTTGAAATGTTTCCATTTTTTATACTTTGTATTCTATGAAACTGCAAACTCTATAAACTCTTTTCATTTTGTGTTCATTCTGACTAAGTAACGTCATTATAAATCTGTAACGAACTTTCATACGATATATAATTGAATATACGATAAATTTGTTTTATAATTTTTCTAGCATTTATCATAGTGTTAGCTAAATAATAGACGTGCATTCATAAAAAAATTTTAATGCACATAAAGCTTGTCTCCATACAATCATATAAAATATCTAAACAAATACAGTAACTTATCAATTTGTGTTTAAGTTAATATGTTTTACCCATTGCAACATGTTCATGACAGTTTGTCAATAAAGCGATTAAAATCTTAATAAGCATTACATTTCTTAATTGCAACCAATTTATTTCAACGAACATTTTATTATATTTCAGAACATTTGTTTATAGTAAGAAAACATTGTAAAGCACCTTCTCTCCAGTAGGTTGTACTGCTGTTATAATCAGATAAATTTGACCATGTGAAAAATTGCTCAAACAATAATTACAACAAATGATGTTAAGGAGGCAGATAAACACATGATCACTTGACTGAAAAGTTTAAGACCATGAAAAGGACAACAAATGTGTTCCTGTTATTGTGAAAGTTGTACTTTTAATTAAGTAACAAAATGTTAACATCAATTCAGGTGCCACAATATCTTTTCTTTGTCGTTCATAATTCATGGAACAAAACAGGAATATTTGATTAATTTGAGACAAAAATATTGATTACATTTGTTACAAAATAACACCTTAATATTATCATAGATTATAACGTTTGATTCATAGACTACATAAACAAAATAAAATCACGGTAACCTGTCTTGCGAGCTATAACATTTCTTTGACTACTATGTCTTTTGGTTACAAGCACTTTCAACATCCGATAACTTCATCCTTCTTTGTAGCTTAAATATTCTAACTTGTTTCTTTCTTTAGCTAACAGATAGTACATTTGTATATACACAGGAGAATCTGGTTGTGTGTGTGTCATGGTTATTTCTGATATAAGTCTGATTTTGAAACTATTTTGAAACTATCATGCTTTCTTTAATTCTTTTTATTTTCCTTAAAAATGCAAAGCTCACTTTAATTTAAGTACATGTAACACAATTATATGTATTCCAATTAGAAAAATACTTTCGTGATTTTCATATAAATAGCAGACGCTCATTCCTCGTGGTCTGTGTGACTGTTTGAATTCGGAACATCCGATAATGAGCAACTTTTTCCTTGGAGCGACAAGAATGTTTATAAACCAAAATTACCAGAATAAGTACGCTTATACATTTGTATATTAATTCAAAGAAAATCCCTTATGTTAATGTGTCAATATTTAATTTATACAAAAAAGGTAATATCTCGATGATTGTTCTGATAAAAGCAAACTAGTATTACCCACGTTATGTGAATCGTTTATTTCATGTTCATATTAATTCATAACAGTCGCAGAATTTTATTTTTCATTTCCAAGCATCTGGTCATAGGGATCATAGAAATTAAATAAAATCAAGAGCTTATTTACAAAAATATTGACATATATAACGCATGTTTCTAAAATTTCTAAAATGCATGGACATTTCGTGTACAGTATTATGTTTGTCTACAAAGATTGACTTCTAACGCTGTAGGATTAAATTGTGCATATTAAAGATTAACAGAGTACTACTTAATCGCATATTGTTTGTTTTATGCAGCTGTTTGCCGCCACTTATAACCGACTAATTTTGTTCTGTGTGTTGACATTTTAAACTCCATAAAATGAGATTTATTGCATTTGAAATATAATTACAATATAATACTATACCTTATGCATTTGCTGCAAACGTACCCGTTCAGACAACTAATTAATTAAGAGCTGAGAGTTGTGTACATATAATCCCTAAATTTAAAAATTAACACATCACTTTTTTACTGATCAATATCATCTTTAATTTAATGCTAAAATATTTAGTGTATCCTTAATTTGAATTATCTACTAGGGCTGTAATGAAAAGGGAAATTCTATTAATTAATGTAATTTCGTGTAATCAGCGTATATTCAGGTGATACTCTGATTTTTACAAAAATCAATTAACTTTATTGTACAGTAACTAAATGTAATTTTCAACAAAATCAACACTTTTAATACAAACAATTTCCACCTTATTTTTCATCAGATATTTGAGGAAATTGTGGAAATTGAAAGTGTTAGGACATGCTGCCTTTAATTATTGGGCAAAATTCACATTAATAAATCTGATTACATGGTTCCTTTTTATTCTGAGCTGTAAGAGGAGTCTCATTATAATTTGCAAAGGTAGTCTTAGACCTAAATGTGAATAACAATAAGTACGAGGGGTGATCAAGAATTACGTAGACTGGTTCAATATCTTTGAAACGGACCCATATAAAATATTTTGATTTATATTACTGTCGTGACCTATCTCTTTGCCATTTACAAGGAGCTGTAAATCAGTCATGCATTACTCAGAGCAGAATAACTAGCATAATTATAACTATAGTAACGCGTTACCGGCCCAGGTAATATTTTTATATATAATTGTTTTATTCAATGCATTATAATTTCGACATTGTTTATCAAAGTAACAGAAAAATGCGGGAATATGTTCTCGGACGTTTGCATGACGTTGCATGAAAATTTGACGTCATTTGACGTTAGATAAGGAAAATAAACAACGTTTAAACCATGATAGTAGTCCGTTACAAAGCTACGCTAAAAATGACATCACAAGAACGCCTTGAATTGCGTGCCAACATAAAGTTCTGCATGGGATTAGGTGAAACGCCTACAGACACATATAAAAAACTGCAGAGGACCAGAGGGGAGAATGCTGTTTCTCGAGCACATGTTTATAAGTGGTTCCGGCGATTCTCTGAAGGGCGGAAGTCACTTGAAGATGATGAAGGGCGTGGAAGAAGGTCGAGCGTCAAGCCGTCAGATGTTACGTCCATTGAAGATATTATCAAAGAGGACGCAAGAGTGACTGTTCGAGAGATATCAGAAGTAACTGGGATGAGCTATGGAACCACGCACACAATTATCACCAAGAAATTGAACATGCGAAAGGTATTTTATGTGCATCAACTTATGTTTTTTGTTTTAATCACTCTTCAACATATTCAGTTTCAAATACAAAACTTTTCCGCGCTAATTTATGATTTCGCACGTATTGTTATAAACAATAAAATGCACGGATACACATTTGTTTCAAACATGCTGCGTTATTCAAATTTATAAACAATGTATCAAAACTTAAATAATTTTACAAAATACCTTAATATTTGCTTATCAAGTATAAACATTTGAAACCTTGCGCTTTGAGAATTTGGAGAAGTTACAGTCAGCGACAAACACCCTAATACGTCAGTATCCAGCAGAATATTACAGGAATATATTCTTCTCTCAGTGGCCTAAGAGGCATGCACGTTGCATTGCCTGTTCTGGTTCGTAAAACACTTACGATGCTGCGACGTCGCTGACGTCAATATTTTTTTGACGATGTGGGCCAGTACCGCGATAGTGACACATTTTCATGGTTTGTTATTCCGAATTATGTAAACATATTGTAAAACAAAATTGCATGTTGTTTGTTGATAAAACGTACTTTCATGTGATATAAGTTTTATGTACGTTTGTCAAACAATAAATGAGATATTGAGCCAGTCTACGTAATTCTTGATCACCCCTCGTATTTAATCTACAAATGTAAACATATCATATTTCTAGTAGAAAATATTCCAATTTTAAAACCAAAAATCTTACAATTTACATTCAAATACTGCTTAGTAAGGCATACAGCAAAATGCATACAGAAATATGTCACAAAATGATGGATGTATTCTGATTTATTCCAGGAAAGACACTATTCCGGCATGAATGTAGTTCCCGTTACAAAACTATCTGCGGACTTATTAAAAAGACCAGTGCTAGGTTAGTTCGAAATAAACAATTTATTTATTTATACATTTAATTATTTATCAATTAATTTATTTATTTATTTTAGTACTTTTTATTTTTATCGGGCAGGTGACATAAATAGAGGATATTTGTTTGTTTGTGTGTAAGATGAAATTTTATTTCATCGAGTGGGCTTTAAAAATAGTATTCTCACGAGTGGCGTAGCCACGAGTGAGGATACTGTTTTTAAAGTTCACGAGATGAAAAAAAATTACATCTTACACAACAAACAGACAAATTTTCTTTTTATTTTATGCTTAAAAACAAGTTAAAACGAAATTTCCATAATTTTAACTTTAATATTAAAATTTGTTTCCCCCATTGAGAGCCCCATTTAGACGGAATTTTACATTAAAAACAAGAAGTCTTGAGCTGAAAAAAAGTCCGCTAATCAAGGTTAAATGACGGTGATATTTATTCATTTTATTAAAAAAATATGAATGATCGCTTGTTTTAATAATAAAAACAAACAATTCTTGTAGGAGAAAAAGTCCAACCATCCATCCATATTTCTGTTACTTACTGCGAATTTATATTAGACCTGACTTTGTAAAATGTAAGCGGCAGCCATTTTTTAAAGTTGTGTATTTCATGGGAGGAAAATAATTGTGTAAGATTCAGAGGGACATAATTTGGATTTGTTAGTCATACACCTTTTTAAAAGAAAGAAAACTTATTTGAGGATTGTAACAGACATAAATTAAGTGTTGACAGAAGTGAAAACATTCAGAAAAGGAGCTAGGAAAATGGAAAACTTGGAAGCTTGCTATTTAAAGGAACGCTGGGTTGTTTTACTTATTCTACGAGTGTTGGCTGTCAATGCTTTTCAATTTTTCATAAAGCATACGGCAGTTATTGCTCGTAGGATACTTTAATATGCCCAAATGTCATCAATAGCAGTTTTGCATGGGGAAGGAATGTATTTTTCAGACTGTAAAAACGAAACAAAAAAAAATTAGAGACGAAATTTGGTGATTGGAATTTGAATGAATAGAAGTAAGTTTTCTCTCTTTATTACTTTTGACATTTAAGTTATTTATCTATTTAAGCTTTGCTGTTTCTTTTAACAGCCTGACATTGTCAGAATTGTCAGTAAAAATAAAATTGAGGTACCACATGGGGAAAATCTTAAAAAAGTAGTTTCGTCATTGAAAAAAGTGAAATTATATTTTGATAATTTTCACTGTGAAATTATCAAATATAATTTTCACGGATAAATCAGTAATCCACTGAAAAACATAAAATAAAAGATCATTAACCCTCTTATAGGCGCGAGACATATCGTTTTTTATCGTTTATTGCATTATCTTATGGCTGTATGAATGAATCATAGTATAATACTGCAACTACGTTCTAACAAAATAATCAAGTATTCGACAACCAAATAGCGGACCACATTATATTGACGTTCCCTTTAAGAGACAGTCAAGTAAATATATTTTGGCGTTACCTTGAAATGAACCTGGTACGTCTAATAGCAAATTAAACCTGAAAACTTGGCAATGCGTGGCTTTATATCTAATGGTTCTTATAGCATGCTTAAATGACAAGTAAAACATTTGCAAATGAAACCGAAAGTAACGAAAACAAAAATTGTTCACTGCGTTGTTTCCAACATTCATTTCTCAGTGATGAAATAAAAAAAAAATTAATATTCATCATATCGAAGTCAGTGAAAATCCCCTAATTGGTTTTCATAAACGTTTGATAGCGATACGCATTAGATACACCGGTGAAACTAAAATGTTATAAACATAAAGTTTTCAATGAAATTACTCTTTAACCTTTAGCTTGTTAAATCAACAACAGTTTTTATAGCAGTTGTATACACTAGTCTCGTAACAGATGCTTAGGTCTCTTAGCATTTTTCTGTTGAAAAATATATGTACATTTGTATACCAACACATGCACATATTGTGTTCTAACTCTTGGTTATTGTAGTAAAGCATCATACCTTAGAATACAATGTCCCTAATTTGATTACAACGATACACCGGAATTTTGCAAATCATTAATAATAAGATTAATGCAAATGAAACCTATGCCGCAATAAACTTATATCTGATTCGAAATAACTTGTAAGCACCATTAAAGCATATGAGTTAATTGGGGCAAAACGGAGAAAGCTACTTGTTTTTATTATAATATAAGTGTGAATATACATGGACCTTATTCAATTTGTCATTCAAGGTGAAAAATACATATCTACTTAACAACTGACAACGAAATGTAAAAAGACTTAAACCTGAAGAAAAAAGATGTTAATAATGTTATAATACAATAACATGTAGTTATATCTGTTCTGAATATGCGCCAATGTACTTATCTGAAATTAAGAATGAATTATATAATAAAAAATTATTATGATATCGTTATATGGTATGCACTAATTGTTATGCGACCAATACTTCGATTTGCTATGTTTACATCAAGGTCTCAATTTAATGTATTCTAGGCAATTGTAGTGACAGTACTGTCCGATGACTAGTGTTAACTGTATTCTATTCTTCAAAAGCAGATTCCATGTTCATTATGTTTATATCATAGACTATTATGCTATGCAAACCACCCGCTAAACAAGACATAACATGAATGATACTTAAACATTCCGTTATAGCTCTAAAGAGTACCTATCGCTGTAAACCACTTTACATAATAGTCTAATTATACATTCAAATGTTGTGATAAGAAAATAACATCGTTTAAAGTTTATAGATGTAGGAATACAGTTTATAATTAGGCTATTTTTCGTTTTCTGCAGCCACTTATTAATAAAATTTTAGTTACTTTTGTACATAAAATAATGGAAATCAGATAATTTGAATTTTAAACTGTTACTAGCATTTACAGCAATTCTTTTGCTGCTACGTTATGTTCGAAGATACGATATTACGATAACGCCTGTACATAATTGTACTCCTGTTGAAATTTGAAAATAAAATCAACAAAAAACACCACAACCATCTTTAAATGTACCGTTGGTACATCATGATTAAGATAAGCTCAAATCGTATCTTTTTTATTTTCATTTTTTATTTAAAACATCAGCATTAAGAGAACATAAGTGTAGATCATTACTGCAACAGCCCTTTTTTCTATCTTAACGGGGAATTTTGAGTGAAAACTTACATAATCCAAGATGTGATAGATTCATTATTTTAGAATATCAACATGAGAATTGATAACCTTAACCTTACAAAACTAGGCCAACAGAGTGCTTTTGACAATACAGATAAGATATACTATCCACAAAATATGCAATTGCTTTTATTTTGATTTTAGACAAGTGGCATGCAAGGTTTTGTCACTTTTTGAGAGGGTAGATAGTTATTTTTGCAAGTAGCTCAAAAATCGTACCCTATTAAAAATAAATAGGTTGAGATGATGAAAAACAAAACATTTCTACTTTCTTACTGCTTGATTATGCAAAGTTCTCAAAAATTTAGTCAAATTATTAGGTAACACATAAAGAGTTATGATGAGAAAATAACATTAAAGTATAATTTAGTATTTTCCTTCGATCTTCTACTACTTAACACGATTTCAGTTACTCTATATACATGACAAATGAAAACAGTACAAAACAACATCACAATTACATATCCGTTCCGCTTTAACATTTGCAAAAAGCAGGTATTGCACGGCTGTGCATAAATTTTGACGTGACGTCAATAGAGTTAAACATACAAAGCGTAAATAAGTACAAAACGATAGCAATTTTACAATAAGCATGTCATTGAAAAAGTGATTATTTTTACTGTCAACAGTTTTTTTATGTAGATATGTGATAAACAGAATGTTATATTCGATACTTATTACATACTAAATTTATTGAACTCGTTAAATAGAACAAAGTATTATACTCGCCAGGAACTCACAAAATGATTCTAAAAACAAATAAAATATGAATCTACACTCACTCAATATCCTGTATATAATATAAGACACAGTGATACTAACCGAAAATATTGTAAGAACGATTTTCGTAACCCTGTTACATATGTTCCTTGCGACCAAGTTTGCCAGAAATCAAAATGAAATTACATATCTGATGTTATATTCCTAGTGTAGAATATCACTGAGAAATATGTGTAATGTACTATTCCAGAGGTTAAGTCAAAAGAAATGTGTTACAAAACATTGATTTATTCCGCGCGCATAACTGTACTAATATGTTGATTCCGAAATTCGTCAACACCCGAGAATCGGCTTCAAATCAAGCTTAGCACACCAACAGTTAAAATCACCATTCAATATGAAATGTATATGAAATGTTTTCAAACAAGAAAATATTACCTAAGAAATCTTTAGATGGTTGTATTATTAATATCTAAATACCATAATTATATAATTTACATAATAGCAAACAATTGCAAACTGCTAATACAATTTATTTGCTATTGAGAAATCCATACTATATTTGTAATACTATGATGACCTTTTCGTTTTAATTTGTAATTCAGTGGATCGGTGTTAAATTTTTTTTTTCAAGAAAAAATATTAACTTAAAGGTAAACTTATATTAAAAGCCTGCTTGTACATCGGTCTGCGTTAGACTAAAATTGTATCATAGTAAGTATAAGTATTCATATAAGCTTATATAACTATAAAAGGTAAATGGCAATATCTTCATATTGAAATACCAAGCAAGTATGAACTTCTTTATAATTAGGGAACATTTATCTTCTTCACTTAATTATAACCCGTAAAAAGAAAAAGAAATAATATCAAAGTGAAACACAACCTTGGTGTGTAAGTATAAATCAGAATGCAAGCAATATCAACATAAGTACAATAGATTAATGCAGGCATGTTATCTTAAACAATAGTAAATTTAATAAAACAAAACAGAAAAAAAGAAACATGAATTATGTGCTGTCAGATAATTTAAATATCTAACTGTTTCTAGCATAATCAGAAATATCGTTGCTGCTACGTTAAGTTCGCAGATACGATTTACGGTAAAACCTGCACATGATTGTTCCCCAGTTTTGATTTTGAAAATAATTGCACCACAATCATCTTTAAATGTACTGTAGGTACATCATGAATAAGATAAGCTCAAATCGTATCTTTTTTTTAACTTTCATTTTATATTCAAACATCAGCATTAAGATAACTTAAGTGTACCTTATTACTGCAACATCTCCTTTTTTTATCTTAACGGGACATTTTGAGTGAAAACTCACATAATCCAAGATGTAATAGATTCATTATTTTACAATATCAACATGAGAATTGATAACCTTAACCTTACAAAACTAGGCCAACAGAGTGCTTTTTACAATAAAGATAAGATAATTATACTATCCACACAATATGCAATTACTTT
This sequence comes from Ruditapes philippinarum, assembly GCF_026571515.1. Lineage (NCBI taxonomy): Eukaryota > Metazoa > Mollusca > Bivalvia > Venerida > Veneridae > Ruditapes > Ruditapes philippinarum. The sequence goes on from NW_026858304.1 coordinate 171,391, forward strand.
TATTTTGATTTTAGACAAGTGACATGCAAGGTTTTGTCACTTTTTGAGAGGGTAGATAGTTATTTTTGCAAGTAGCTCAAAAATCGTACCCTATTAAAATAAAGAGGTTGAGATGATGAAAAACAAAACATTTCTACTTTCTAACTGCTTGATTATGCAGAAACAATTCTCACTAATGCGATCATAAATTTTAAACAAAGTATGTCAAGATAATTCAACAATGTAAATGTCTATCAAATGAGGTAACAATTCTTAAAACGAAACCGGAAACTGCTGATTAACATTTATCTCACATATTTGTACTATTTCATATTAATACACGCAGAAGGCACAATTGAACGGCTGAACAAACATCTTCAATAAAAAATGTTATATCTTATTAAAACTTAAAAATAAGTAATTGTTCTTTCCGTATGACCAACATAGCCTTTGCATGTAGACAATCCGCTATAATCCATGCATCGATGTTAATCAGTTTGTCTGACTTATAATACGTTTCCTGTTCTTTCATGTTGTCTGCTATGTAAAATGGTATTAATGTATAACAACCGTTTACATGAGCATTATAAATCTAAAATGTATTCAGTGAATAGATATTAACATTTATCTCTTCTCCACTCCCAATGCTATTGATAGAATAACAATTTAAGGTGAGTCCAGGGAGCAGACGGAATTTGTTACTTTATCTAACAGATAAACGTGTTACAGGTTATTCGAAACACAAATAAACGTCTTGATTTGTATATAGTGCAGTAACAATTAATGTGTCTGCTATGTGTGATTACATTTAAAGTGTCTGTGTTTATCCTAATAGCTGTAACTCATGGAGTAATTTATTTAAAGTACCTGCTTCGTATATTCCTTAGAATCGAATAGTATTTTACTTTACTTTCTTTAGAAAGAGTAAGCATTGGTCGTGTAACATTTAAACATTTCCTTTAGAGCATGTTAGACGCAAAGTTGCATAAAAAGTCCGGTTGTAAAACAAATACTTCAAATTATAGACGACCCTACAATGACCGGATTAATATTCTATTACGTTCACATTTCTCGTTCAATTTGTTATAATAAAATGCTTAATATTTTAGAATTGATTAGACCTTGTACAAGGCCGTTTTATCATGACAAAAGTGCATTTTGCTACTTATCATACATGTTATTAATATCATAATCTTTATAATTCGTTGGACAACGTTACTTGCGGCTTAAACTTACGAGATAAACATTTCCTTGAACTAACTTTGTTCAGTTATCTTTGAAGAAGTCTTTAGCCAAGCTTTGGCTTATAGGTCCTTATAAATCAATTGATGAAGAACTAAGTGACGATAGCTTTTATTTAAACAGATGTCTTTTTAAAAGGTTTATAGGATATTACATAAGATACTATAACTTTAACCAGAAATTATACACAATTTAGATTTTTTTCACAAACATTATCTGTTTATCACAATGTGTAAAATACAGTAAAATTTAAAAACTATTAACATTTTTCAATCGATTTGGTCACAAACCTTACAACATTTTTCAAAACGTATTTTGGAACTAAGAGGATTTAAATAAGAATGTTAACATGCAAATAAAGAAACGTCTAATTCAAAACATAGTTACACTGCCTATCTATTAAAAAACAAAATTACGTTACAGTTATTGTGAACTTCAACTATTTGAACTATATGTCATGTAGGATTCTGATTTTTAGTTAAAACATACTTAGTTTCACAGCGACAGACACCTTTACAAAATCAAACACAAATTAGGTACAGCATCATGCTAACACGTCCGTCTTTTCTTTTTATTTTCGACATTTTAGATTAAAACATGTAGATAGGAAATCAAAATAGTTTCAGGAGAACCTCTTCAATCCCTTTTCCAAACATATGTGAGAAACTTGTATATGAGGAAGTTTGTATTTAAGCTCCGACTATTGTTTGTTTTTAATACTTTTTATTTTTTGACGCGTGCGCAAGATAGTTTCCTGACTGACATTTTTTTTCACACGAAGAAATGCCTTGTTAAATTAAGATTTTGATTTATCATAAAGTAAGATAAAATATTCACAGTGTTTCTTTGTTCTGAAGTCAGAAAAAAACGGCAAAACTAAAACATCTAAATAAATAAAGATATTCAAATAATAAAAATATTGTCTTTAAAACAACAAAATCTAATTTGTTTACATATTTACATACGCTCACACAAAAAGATTGCTTGCCAAAATTATGTGATTGAGTTGACATGTTTCATATTACTCGTATATTTACTTCACTTTCTTAATATGATATTTTTCTAGAATGATTCAACATTATGAAAATAACATTTTATTACGGCATGATTTACACAATAAATTATATAATACTTTGAAGTATTGTACTTGATGTTTCATATCGGTATTTATGACAACAAAATCACATGCAAAATCATCTTAAATATCATATAAAGCATATTGTTAAGTTATAAATCGAAATGCTTGTTTTTTTCCAACAATTTTAAGGCGGATTCAAGAGAGTGAAGAGCTAAAACCATAATCTGTAATGTTGTAATTCTTATGCGTCAAAAGTAGTGATGATTATATTAAGCAAACTCATTTCACATTTCTAATATAATTATATTTTTGTATTTATCCATTTCCAGAATTGCAATTCTCTAATGCATAAATTGTACCACTGTTAAGTCAGGCGATTCGTTTTTTTCAAAACCATTATTTCAATTTAAATGTTTATCACATGATCCGGAACATAATTTGTCTGTCTGCTCTAAAACTTGACAAGAAATGGATTGAATTGCCACGAAAAGGAAATTGTTTCTGTCGTAATTAAGATAAATAACACATTTTAAAGATCTTGGGATGAAGAAAATTGATTATCTGACTGACAATTTTAACAAATCGGAATCTAAGTAGAATTGAAAATTATATTTTTTTAAATGTATACACTAAATCAACACACTTGCGTAAAACCACATTTTAAACATTAGTCTCTTAACGAAGGAATTGAACATAAATATTACAAATGATTTTAAAAAATGAAGATAATGTTACATTATTATTTAAATATGTTCAAAGTTTTCAATGAATCTGAATCAAAAGTTTAAAATTTTCTTTTGTGTGACAGGAATTAAAAATATTAAATTAATAAACAAACAAAGCCATGCAACAAAGGTAACTTTAGTCACCAAATCTTATTGTTTTATAAAACTCTGACCCTGATAATGTTGCAACTCTCAAAGACGTTGAAATTATATAAATACTTATACAAAGATAACTAAATCGGCTTCGAAAACGTCAACGTATTACAGTATTGAACAAATGTTGTATTTTTTGTGTGTATGTGAACCCAAACTACACGCATGCGTGTTGAAAAAACAAAAACAAAACAAAAATAATTTTGTGTAAGTATACAGCGCAAGTGTAACCTTTAAAATTGTAAACAATAAGGCTATTGAGGGAATCATTCAAAACCATTTGAAGGCAAGAGAAACAAGCGTACTGTCCATACATGTATCATTCTAATGTATACGAGGGTTGTCCAAAAAATTCGTGCACTGCAGTTATTGTCGAGAGATTTATTAATAAAAACAAATAAATTATATATCACTTGAAAGAGGAATCTGTCTCAAATAAGAAAACAAAAGAAAAAGTCGAGTAACCGGCTTGTCGTGTAAAAGAATGGTCATTGAATTACCTTAGTAACGTAATACCGGCGCACGACAAAAAATTGGGTTAGTTCATTACAGTACTGTAATTGTATTAATTGTTTGTTGCTTGTAAAGTGGTATTTGCTATTTATGTTATAATTTATTTTACTGTCAATAGAGGAATGATTGATGCAAAGTATTGTGTTGTTTTTATTGTTTTTATGCAACGTACATGTAGCATATACCACCAGTGCAGGAATATATTGGATAACCCTCGTCACATGCGCCGGCATTACGGACGGATGTCCGCCTGACCGGTTGTCATCGTCTACCGACTCTATTTCTCTTCCAAAGAGCGTTTGTGCCATTTAAAAATCAGCCTTCGTGACACTGAACTTGTCCTGCTTGCCCTTTTAAGTTCTTTGTAGGTATCTGTTGGTGTTTTACCAATATCTGCACCAAATTTAATGATCGTCCGTATTTCGGACGTTTAGCGACTGACATTTTCACGTAATTACAGTATTGACGACCACACAGAAATGTCTGTTTACGACTGTTACAATAAAGCAAATGACTCCATATTTTCTAGTGACTTTAGGAATACGTACACACACTTTTCCCTGAATTTTAACGTTAATATGTAGTGTTTAAAGAATACCGTGATGTATCAAAGCAATGAACTAACCCAATTTTTTGTCGTGCGCCGGTATTACGTTACCAAGGTAACTGTATGACGATTCGTTTTCAGGACATGCCGGTTACATGTTTTTCTCTTTCGTTTTCTTATTTAAGATATATCTCCCCTTCAAGTGATATATATTTTCTATCAATAACTCACACGACAATAACTGCAGTGCACGAATTTTTTGGACAACCCTCGTATTTATGTTAATATCTTGGGAAGAAAAGGCGCATGCATTAAACATGTTAAAGCAAAGCGAAAAAAAATCAATAAAACATTCTGACATACATAAAGATGTTAAAAGTCTTTATAATTTAAGAGGTGGGTAGTGTATAGAAATGGTATTCAAATAGATTTTGTTGTGCATGTTTTGAAATAGTTTAACTTAAAAAGAGTCGCTTTGTGCTTAAATATCATGAATAATATTTCAAAGACTGAAATAATGTTTTGGTTTACAAAATTCAAGTTAACATCTCTAAAATGATTTTTTGTGAGCAAAATAAATTCAGATATCAGATATGAAAAAATTTACTAAGTGTGTGTAGTTTTTTGTGGCTCCTGAGCTAAAGAAATCAGATATTACTTTTGTCATCCTATGTGTTTTGGATTTAGTTTAACAGATTAGCAAGTTTTAGATAATTCTCTTCGCAAATAAACAATCGGATTTGTATACTTGTTTTGTGTCTGTTTTGTTTCACTACATTTAAAGTGTCTGTATTTATCCAAGAATATGCACTAGCTAGTTCTCCAGATGGTTACTTTCTATGCCAATTCTTGATAAAAACTAAGCAAGATTTCTGATTGAAATAATTGTATAAGAAAAAAAACCTTATTTCTAAAGAACATCTTAAATATAAATGAAAATTTCACGATGTCATAAGCAGATATTATAAGTATGTCGAAAAGACAGTTGACTGGAGATTATTTACAAAGAAATCTTTTTTTAAAGGGACTCCACTGAGGTTTTTTGACACAACACGACTGGAAATATTTTTTTGAGATTATTGCTCCATTCGATGTAGCATTATACTAATGAGTTATGTGCAAAATTTCAGATCATTAGCTCGCTCCGTTTTTCCAGGATAATTATTATAATAGTGAAAAATGACCCAAAATTGAAAAGCATTTAAACGCTTTCCAATCAAACCGGACTGAAAATAGCCAAAACTTACAATATCCAATGTATTTCTTGTACATTTCTTAGTAATATTTTATTTATATTTCTGTTTAGTTATTTCATGTTTATCTTTGTGAAAAATTAAAATGTTATGTTTTCAGGCTTATAAACCTCAGTGGGGTTCCTTTAAAGCTAAAAGCACAAACAAATTATTGTGCTGTTTATTTCAATCTAACATTCCTTGCATTTGTTTTAAATTTCACATACACTTTATTTGAATTAGCATGATCAATTTATCAAGTTTACTGGGTGTTAGCGTATTAGACAATGATTGATCGACAACCTCAGCTGTTTCGGTAGTAAATGAGATAATAAAACGTTCATTAAACAAATTGGAAGCAATAATATACAAGTGGGAAATGATTTATTATTTATGTACGACCTCTTGAACCCAATTCTGAACCTGATGCAATATGTATGCCTGAAAAAAAAGTTGAAAAGGTATTTGGTATGTCTGTTGAAAACAAATACTTACGAGAATAAAAGAACACAAGAGTAAAATTGATTTCCATATTTGCACAAAAAAAGGAAAATGTACTGTTTTCAGTAAACAATTTTTACAGTACATGGTAACGTAGTAAAAATTGAAAGAAAAAAAAACACTTTCTGCATTTATTGAATAGAAGTGATACTGCAGACGAATTGAATGAACAAAAAATGGAACGATACTTCAAAAGAGCGTTTGATAATTAAAATGCAACCACTTTCGAAATGTTTCTCTATGGACATGCATACAAGGTTTTCTCTCTATAAACAAAAAATAGTTTAAGACATTTATTTCATTGTCGTCTGAATACTTTTATATGTAACCAATCATAAGGAAGGAATTGCACGTGTTCTTAAGTAAATATGACACACGCTCTAGTTAATTTAATATGTGAGGCAATTGTACAGCCAGGGGCGTCTATGGCCGAGTGGTTAAGGTCGTTGACTTCAAACCACTTGCCCCTCACAGCTGTTGGTTCGAATCCCGACAGGGACTTTGGATTCTTTTATGCGAGGAAGCTATCCAGCTAGCTTACGGAATGTCGGTGGTTCTACTTAGTTACCCATTCGTGCCTGAAATAATGCACGGAAGGGCATCTGAGGTCTTCGTTCACCAGTAAAGCTGGAGCGTCTCCATATGACCAATACTGTGTTGGTGTGACGTAAAACCCAATTAAACAAACAAACAAACAAATTGTACATCCTTGCCACATTTAATACTATTTTTGGAATAGTAAGACGCTTAGTTCACCTATTTAATAATATTAAAATCGCCATTAAATTAGCACATCATTAATTTTAGAAATATTTGAAATATATTGTCAAAACATATATTTCATATTATTTGAATGTTGAAATCTAGACTTTTTTATAAATACGAGTGTCAGATTAAGACTTAGAAGAAATTATATTTTAAGAAAATCTTTCAATTTGTTTGACGCTTCCTGACAAGAAAATAAAATTCAAAATATTTGAAACGAATTCCGCGCAAATCTACTTACACCTAATCTCATTTATCAATTCTACTAATGGGAAATTTGAACATTTCTCGTGTATAAGAAAACAGATAAATGCTCTATTTCAAGTTTGAAAGTGTTTCATCTTTTGAAACTGAAAATTTGTTCATAATCTATCGAGAAAATTTAAGACATTACTTTCTTATGATGGATAGGCTCCTAATGGATAATTTCATATTTATGTCCTTGTGAAATATTTCTGAAATTACGATGCGCCGGGTAATTAATTTGCAAATATGCAGCCTTGGAATGATCATGATTTGGTTTTATTTTGTTGAAGTCCGATTTTTTTTTAAAATCTGAGACTTCTGATATTAAGAGCCAAGAAAATCAAAGAAACTATGACATACGATATTCACATGGTACATGTAGTTTATCCGTGACAATTTTTATAAAGCTATATCTTACATACTATTGAATAAGATAAGTATAGTTAATCGGATTAAAAATGTAAATAATGTGACACATAAAAGGGTGTGACGAAGATATTATAAAAAAAAGTTAGTCCACATCTATAATAATACTAATCTAGCTACGAAAATATTTTTCGAGATTACAAATTGGAAATCAATGAAAAGGCATTTAAATATGAAACAATTAAAAAAGACTTAATTTAGATACAATGCAAACAATAGTCAAACATCATTATTTAGAAATCTAACCTTTGCTAGTTTGTGAGGCAAACTAAAGACAATAATTATTCATTAATGTGAAGAGATAATAATTTATTCATTATGAAACATTTTAATGTTTGAACTGTATTGCAATGATTTCATGAAGTTTGTATATTAAATACTTACCAATAAGAATGAATAATGGCAATTGTACCAAATTTATATTAGTAAGCATGGCAAATATTTGAACTTAATGTTTAAATGTTCCTTTTTGGAAGCGGTCATTTTAGAAAAAGTAAATGCTTACAGTAATCGCAGTTAAAACATTTGAATGAACGACGCTACCTTATATATGTAAATTAGTAGCAAGTGCTTTGAGTAATTATTTAGGTTATTTTTCAAAGACACAATAGCATCCATATGTAAGATCAATTGGCGATTAAATGGACCTCCTAAGTACCCATCAGCATGTTTATTCACGCCAATGTTGCCTCTGCTCATCTTTTAACATTACAAAATCTGATAATCCTAATAAGAATATGACAAGTTACGCCAATATAAGATTCACTCCGAAACATTCCAATACCACATTATAATATTATTATAAAATAAGCAAATTCATTTTATTTTAAAAGTTTTGGAACGTTCAGCAAATGTTCTATAACAGGATTGGAAATATAAACAATCAATTACAAAATGTCTGGTTCAAGTAAACAAAGATGAAAAGTAATGTATTCTGTCATAATAAAGATATATTTAGTTTTAAACACTATTCAATCCCTATTACTATGTCTATAATGCAGTCTATAAATGCAAGCAAGATTTTTTCGGTAATGAAAATATGTTTTAAATGATACCAGAAATGCAATGAAGGCAATTATATTTGAATTACTACATGCAAGACTTGTATCTACGCAATTTATTCTAGTAATTCAAAATATCTGGGTGTGTAGCTAAATATTATCTGATATACTTCAAACATGATGTTATCCATTGTTGTATATTATTATGTGTTTATGTTACACATTATCTTCTTATTTCAGATGCATTTCAGTCTGCATTGTGCGCATCAGAATTTAGTGAAAGAGGAAAGAAGGAAGTATTTGAGGGTATTATTATTTTCTAATTCATATAAGCTGAAGACATCTAAATACACGTTCCAAACCAAAAAGGGAAAATAAAATTCAAGTATTATCTTTATTAAATTATGGAAACATTCTTATCACTTGGTCATTTATTAAATTGGGATTACTTTAAATTTATTTCATTTACCCCTTTTTAAGTTTATTAATGTAACTGTATAACATCATAGGAACTCTGGAATAGGACCGCATATTGCGGCGCATAAATCTGAATCCGTACCGGTTTTACATATTGTTTGTCCGACCTTTGAATATCTTTTCATATTATGCGAGCGGGTGGTCTTTAATTATCTAATCTCAATTTAATATAATCTGCTAATTTAAAAATCAGTCAAATTTACGGTATATTGAAAAAAAGAAAAGGAGTGACATCCGGCATTTACCGCAACGTTCGGCGTAAGTTATCCCCCTTGAAATACTTGTTTTTAAAGTAATGAATACCAGATGAGTGCCTAAAATATGTATCTATGGATTGTGTTTTAATGCTCCATTTTTCAGTTAGGCAAAATCAGTTGGACCATATTACTAAAGTGTCTGTTTTCTCCATATGAACAAATCAAAACACGAATATGCCCGTTTCAATGCCCCCTATACATGTCAACACGTGTAAACTATAAACCGTGAACGTTATATCTGGACGATACCTGATAGTTGACAAAAATAACGGGAACAAAATTCTGAAAAAAAAGTAATCAATTGTAGCCAAAGGGAAAATACTCATGCCGAAAACGTTGCGGCGAATGGCGGATGTCACTCCTTGTCTTTTTTATAATACCGTAAAATTTGACCAGTTTTAAAAGAGACAGATTGGGTTCAATTGATAATATATTTTTTGAGGCCATGTACTCGGATATTACTAAAAGATATTGAGATGTAGCAGAAACGTTTTTTAAAAACCGTTACACGATCGAAAATATGCGCCGCAATCTGCGGTCCCGTTCTCTAGTTCCTATGTATAACATGTAGGATTACTTGCATTTAAAATATGATGAGGTATATAATACAGGAAATTTATTTGTATGATATTCATTTATGTAACAACTACATGTTGCTATGTAGTTATATGTCAATCCCCATCTTAATATATGTTTGATTTATTAATGCAACTTTAATGAAAATCAAACAAGCCCATTGTGTTATTTTAGAATACGTTTATCTGAAGCAGAATTTCAATGGTATTATATCTTATGGATGGCAAAATAATTTGGAAACAAAGTGATCACTCGGAAGCATTAATCACAACATAATTACATGGAAACTGCAGACTCGGTTTGATTGAGTCTGTACATGAGGGATAATGAATAAGTGCAACAACCCTCACGCCCCCTAGCACCGACTTGGGCGGTACTCAATTCTCAACACTTAATAGTGCTGGCATCAATGATTCCGAAGGACCAAAAAAATATAACATCACTGAAGTGAAGTGCGGGGCAAATTTTTACAGCTGCCACACAGCACTTGACACCCGCTGTTGTGAAATATAAAAATCTGACAAGAAAGTGATCCCTCGGAAGCAAATTACATGCAAATTGCAGACTTGGTTTGATTGAGTCTGTACATGAGGGATAACGAATAAGTGCAACATCCCTCACGCCCCCTCGCACCGGCTTGAGCGGTACTCAATTCTCAACACTTAATAGTGCTGGCATCAATGATCCCGAAGGGACAGAAAAATAAAGCAACATAAAGTCAGTTGCAGACACATTCTAGGAATGTAAATTGTTACCAGTGAACATTGTTATAACCTCTAGTCTAGACGGACGCTGTCGTATACATATTGTATCACTTGTACAACTTATGAGGCATACTATAACGAGTCTGCTCCATCTGAAACTGCACAAAACATGGACAGAAATGTCGAGAAAGGGGAAATTATGCGTGCCGTAATTAAGATAAATATCACTTTTTTAAAAGTTGTGGGCGAAGAAAATTGTTTTGCGACTTAAGCAAAACAAATGTTATACATGTTGCGTCTGAAAGAAATTTATTGTTGAACTGCTGTTAAGGCTTGCACACAAAATAGTCTTCCTCAAGAAAGTTTGAGGAATGTTTTTGACTTAAAACCAATAACTATAGTTAACAAAACGAAGACAACAATATTAAATTGGTTACTGTTCATACGCAGAAATTCGAAATATATCTACTGCCAATGCATTTATATACTTGCAATGTTCTTTAAAAGGAGGTAACATCTGATTGGTTAATTAAAACGGTAGACGGTTGGATGATGCGTGGATTTTGTAGATTTTTTATTTGTTCTTAATGTTTTGTATGTATTCCAATAACTTTGTTAATTTTCAAATTAGAATCGATTGACCACCTGGCAATATCTAATACAAGAACGGGAAAATATGCGTATTAAAAAGAAATTTTAATTGATACTCATTGATACTCAAGTTACAGTTTATAATTTCGTATATAATTTGTCAACGTTTGACAGAACTGTAACATGTGCAGTATTGATCATGAAAAGACATGATTTGTCCTGTTTAGACCCTTAGGGACATCTTTTCTGCTTTTCAATTTTGTCTTTTGACGTCTTGTCTGTGATATGCAGACACAAAAATCTTTCAAAATGCCACTTTATTCAATTCTGTCCATCATTTTCTCGTTTAAGGCACACACATTCTTTTCCTTGGCGACAATACACCGCTTTTCATGGAATGACACTACCATGTTACATTGAAGGTTCCATGATAACCGCCGTATGAACGCATCTGCGGATGTTTCTAAATTCAAAATTTCACAATGTTCGTGTTTAAGTGTTGAATTCTTCTTAGGCCGGTGCTAGAGGGCATGGGCGGTGACTTGTACTTTCAAGTACCCTGAACAGGCTCAATCGACCGAGCCTGCGACAGTTTCAATTTAGCCGTATCGAGCTTTCGTTAGGAATTCTGTTTTGTCTCTATATTGTTTTGACTAAAGACATGATCTGATAATCTGAAAATGAAACATTACGACACATTAGATTAACTCCGAAACATTCTCTTCCTAAATTGTCTTTATATGATTAAGCAAAAACATTTTATTAAAATAATATGAAATGTTTAATAAATGTTCTGTAACAGGATCGGACATATAAACAACCAATTACAAAATGTCTGTTTCGAGTAAACAAAGATGAAAAGTTATGCATTCTGTCTAAAATTTATATTTTCCCTTTTATGTTGTCTATCAAAGCAGTCTATAAACACCGGCAACATGGAAATGACAGTTTTTGGAAATGGAAATACGTTTTAGATGATACCAGAAATGCAATTAAGTAATTATATTTGGATTACTACATGCACGACTTATATCTATGCAATTAATTCTAGCAATTAAATTTCAGTCTGCGTTGTGGGCAAAAGAATTAAGTGAAAGAGGAAAGAAGAAAGTATCTGAGGGGGTTATTATTTTCCAAATCATATTATCTGGAAACATCTTAATGTACGTTTCTAGCCAAATAGGTAAATCAAAGTAAATTATTATCTTTATTAAATCATAAAATTATTTTTATCACTAAGTCTTGTTCGTCGCTTTTATGGACTAGAAATTACTTAAACTTTATTTTAGTTAACTTTTGTATAAGATAAAACAAGTATTATATTTTATAAGGTCAAAAGAATTAGATGCATTTTGAATACGGTGAGATATAAAACACAAAACTGGCGATACAGTATATAAATAATATTCGAGGAAAGAAGAAAGTATCTGAGGGGGTTATTATTTTCCAAATCATATTATCTGGAAACATCTTAATGCACGTTTCTAGCCAAATAGGTAAATCAAAGTAAATTATTATCTTTATTAAATCATAAAATTATTTTTATCACTAAGTCTTGTTCGTCGCTTTTATGGACTTGAAATTACTTAAACTTTATTTTAGTTAACTTTTGTATAAGATAAAACAAGTATTATATTTTATAAGGTCAAAAGAATTAGATGCATTTTGAATACGGTGAGATATAAAACACAAAACTGGCGATACAGTATATAAATTATATTCATATATAATATAACAAATACATATTGTCATCTAGTTATATATTAGTCAGCAACTTAAATTTATACGTATTTTATTTGTTTATTAATGCAACTTAATGAAAAGGAAACAAGTCTATTTGTCTATTTGTGAATAGATTTTCCTGCAAATTCAACTAAAAATTATAGCAGATTCTCAGTGGGTTTGCAAGTCAGTTGCGGACTCATTAATTTCGAGGAATTTAAATTGTTACTAGTGTACTTTATAACAACTTCTAGTCTAGACGTTCGCCGTCGTATACATATTGTTTCCTTTGTTTAAAATATTATGCTTCCTCTAACGTGTCTGCTCACAAACCATGGAGAGAAATGTCAAATTATTTCTGCCTTAATTAAGATGTAAATTCCTTTTTGAAAACGTTTTGGACGACGAAATTTGATTCCCGACTTAAGTGATCAAACTGTATTATGTGTCGGACAAATTTATTGTTGTACGGGTTTCAGGCTTCAATATATAATGTAACAAAAACCCTTCCGCAAAAAGACAGGTTGATGATTTTATTTACTTAAAACGGTGTATATTGTAAAGTCAGTCTCCCTCAAGACTGATATAACGAATCAGTTTGCATGATAGGTATTCTTTTATATATACATGTATGTATATTTAAATGGCTAAAGACTGTACCTATATGTTACTGCAGGTATCATAAATGTATTACTCTGCATTTCAAGTACAAACTCTCCTTATATGTGGTTATATGTACAAACACGTTTAACATAAAACAAACAAAAAATCAAAAAACAAAACTGACTTTATTTCCAAAATAATTGACAATTTTATTTATGTAGTTGAAACATATATTTTGCTGGTGAAATAAATTCTATATAATGTACATGTTTGTATTTTATTTTTGTATTTTAAATACTTTTACGCTGATGTACACGTGTGTTTCAAAGCAGTTTTTTAGTGGTTTTTAAAAAAATTTCT